>NW_024543070.1:34042500-34095000 GCF_018167655.1 Microtus oregoni | reverse complement strand
TGTAAATCTCTTCTGCATATCTTACATGAATTTTGTAGAGTTTGCATGGGGGTCAAGTATAATAATTGAATTTATGTTCAGTTTTCTAATGGGTTCCTTATTGTTTGCCTTTGTATACTTGCACACTTTTGTGGACAGATCATTTTCTCTGCCTTGATTTCCATGGTGCCCCTGACAAAATCAGCTGATGTGATGTAGGTGGGTCTATGGCTGGTATTTGTGTTTGAATCCATGTTTCCATCTCTGTTTTTTTCCCTGTCCAACGCTGTGGATCTCAGAGACTTTGTGTGAAGGGCTGGAACTAGAAGTGTAGGGTCTGGATGAATCGCTCCTGTCCTCTGCCATCAGTTTTAGGATTAGACCCAGTTGAATGTCACATTTAGTGCTTGGGTAGAAGATTGACATTTTTCAAGTCTATCTGAAAAAAGATCTGTCAGCTAAACAATAGTGAAAAGAGTGGAGGAACAGGGGTCTCTGAGAGTTTAGAGTCCTTTGAATTCCTCTCAGAAAAATACATGTTCTATTTGCCAATTAGTGTAAATTCAGCTGGAAACCTACTTTGGTACTTTGGTATTTGTTGATTGTGTGTTGTCTCTATCCAATACCAGTAGGAAACAGTATAAGTGACTGACTTCAAAAAATGTACCATCCTCATTTGATTGGTGGCCTGAGAGAGAAGGTCCAAAGAAACTGCCCTTTTCAGAAACTCCAGTTAATAGGCTGTGCAGACATACACTCGTGTGTCACAAGGGTGGCATGTTCTTTCTTTGCTCAGGTAGTTTTTCAGCGTCATCTCTGAGGAAAGAGAGGCATAGGTGACATTTTTACACTATCCAAAAACACACCTCATGAATGTATGCTGGAGATTTAAAGGTAACATACATTGGACGGCTTTCCTAGAGGATCCTTCTGTTATGCTCAGATCTTGATGACAATTGGAACAGGTGCTGTAGTGGATTCTGGAACATGAGCCATCCCAATGCCCTGCGCAGGATGTCCTCCTGAAGCTGTGTAGAACTTCTGAGCTTTCCCAAACTCGGAGATGACCTTTTTCATCACTGACACCAGGGTTGAGTGTGCAATTCCTCAGGATAGGAATTCTCTGGGTCACTATTAAGAATGTGGCCAGGCACCTACAAGAGAAGGAATATTGTAGATCAGTAAGGAAACTGACTGAGAGTTCAACATGCAGAGGCACAAGAGATGTGGTCTTGGCAGGTAATGGCAGGTTTATTTTATGAAATTCAGGGACTAAAGAGTCAGGTATATGCTCACTGTCATCCAAGGTGACCTTTCCTAGGCCAACATTATTAGAGTTTCATCAGGAACAGCAGAAGGCAGGGAATGATTTCGCATGTTATCCCTGCAACTTTTAAAGGCACCAGGCTCTGGGAACAAAGGAATAAAAGCATTTTCCCACCAGCATGTCTAAACATAGGCACTCTGCTTCCTGCACCTCATCTCACGTCCTCTTGTCTACATTAGACAGGATACATACTTGGTGAAAATGAGCTTCCATAAAAGATGATGTCCCTAGGAACCTGCAGATAATAGGAGAGAAAGGTGACCAATAAGACATCTGGAGTTGACTTGGGGAAACTCCATGTGACCCACCTCTACCAAACAGCTCACAGTGGCTGTGTCAAGCAGCCAGTGGGTGTACTTTAAGCATTGTGCCAACCAAATATGTTATGTCCAGAAGAGCATCTAAGGACTCAGCGTTGTAATCTGTGAGGAAGACACGTGAGGACAGTTTTGGGATGAAGCATGTGAAGTTCCTCCAGCAAGTAGCTGGTAATAATGGACCCTGCCTTTGCTTAATCCAACAGAGAGGTGGTAAAGGAGGGAAGTAATGGATGCAGTGGTCTGAAACTCAGCCGACTTCTGTTCTCTAAGGTAAAAGGTTAAAGATAGCAACTTGCCTTTAGTATCAGGGAAAGTCATCATAAGACCGAAGGCAAATATCAAAATAAAAATCACAACTGTTCATTCTGAGATTTGCCTTTGTAGAGTCTGTCATGTGAGTCTGGACCCCATGATTATCATCGCTTGTATCTCCTGGGTTTCAGGGTCCTGGCTATAGCACCCAAGTCTCCCTTTCCCAGGCACTGCATTCAGTAAAGTATATCACGAATGATACTTGCCTTAGTAATCACCACTGATGCAGAGCAGGTATGGCCACATAAACAAGAAGGTCTGCCACTCCAGTCTGGTTTTCCTTGCAAGGGTGTGTGTACTCTGGTTGTCATGGTTCTTCAACCCAGTACAGACTAAGCAACTTGCCAGTTTCAGTGATTGTTCTTCCATACTGGGGTAAGATGACGTTCACCTGTTATAGATAAACTGTTCCTCCAAAAGAGCTAGGGGAAGAGGGGAAAGATGAGCTACTTGCCACAATTTATCCCAACATCACTCTGAATCCATGACTCTGTTGTCTGTCCCCTTACCTTTGTTTATCTGCATCATGAGCGTAATGACCATGTCCCTTGGAGTTGAAAACAGTTGACTCTGGCAGTCTCATGCTTATCTTTCTGTGGATCAGTATCAATGATATAGCAAATCACAGACACCTCTCCAATACAACAAGTTGAATAGTAGTGGGCTCAGTGCTGCCTTCAGCCATGAGACCCACAGATAAGCCCTAGCTTTCAGTCCCTTCTGAGTGGCCATTCTTTGTTACATAATTGTTCTGCGTGGAGATTATCCATGACAACACTTTCTTTCAACATGACTTTCATAAGAGGATTCTAGCTGAGTACTTCTAATATATAGTCACAAGTTTCTGTCTAGGTCTGACCCAGATGATGGAATCTAATCAAAAAGTTGTTTCAAGACTAAAGACTAAGTAATGTGTCCACTGTACACCAGGGAAATCAAGCAATATTCACCTTGCAAACTGGAGCAACATTCCAGGATTTCTTCTATAGTGGTACCCATTTTCTTCCTGCTTGCTGTCACTTTCCTGGTAGGAGGCAAAGATGGTTGTAACAAACATCCCACATTAAAGACCCCTTCAGCAACAGCTAGAATGAACCATCATGCAGTGGGAGAGTCGCCAGTGACAAGAGGGAAATGGATACAGACCGCCTGCTAACACATTAAAAAGGAAGGGGGAAGGGAGAAGGAGATTCACCTCTCTCCAGTGTGAAAAATCATCTCCTTTGGACTTAACCTTGAAGGGAAAGACCAAAGAATGAGTGCTGAAGTTGTATATCTGGCACATTGGAGCTCCTAATTCAAGGGTATCTTTAGGGGGAATTGTGGCAGAGGGCTTCTCTCTGAAAAGGACGCTATTGAAGGCCAGCCATTAGACATACCTCCTGTTAACAATCGTTGTCTCTGGAAAAGCCTGTGGTAGATGAAAGCTTACGACCCCCTGTGCTGGACTTCTCTGTTGGAGTATAGGACACTCTGTCATCTGGATTTCCTGCACGGCTCCCAATTTGTCTATCTCAGTGAAGAAAACTGCTAACCCAATGTCTCATCCTCTACATTGATTCGATATGTAATATGATAATGACATATGGAAGGCACAGTCTTAAGAACTTGGAACTATATCTTTCAGAGTCTTGACTCTTATATCCTTCTGGATCATCTGTTTCAGTTGGCTCTTTTTCTCATACTCTTTCTCGGTCTTTTCAGTTTTCTTCCCTCAAAGCCTTAGATGATCTATAATTCTTTCTTCCTTTATCCAACACTACTTCTGGCTGCCTCTACAGCCTCTACTTCTCAACCATTAAAGTCTACGTTAGCTTAAACAATTCAGGTTAAAGGTGGTGGAAGAGTTGCTTTTGAAATAAGATTTCCTAATTTACCTAAACTAGCTATCATGTGATGGTCGCAAAGGACATTATAAAACATGTAGATTAATAAACAATGATGTGCATCTTGGGCACCCCATTTAGCTGTGTGTGCGCACCTGCACTGCACTCTCCTTCCAGTGGTGCCTCTTCCTTCTGAGAAACATGGCTTTTTTCTGAGAGTGGCAGACAGCAGCACAGAAATCTCACACAATTCCCAATTCTCTTTTTAACCCTCTTCCAGCCTTTGGACAGACTGCTGGCAGAGGCTGCACTTACATCTTTGGGAAGGATGCCTTTTAAGTTGTTCTTGGATGTTGTCTGAAGAGAAGATCTCTGAGTTCCAAGGGTTTCAATAGTGTTCATACCCTGAGGTGTCTCCCGTTCCTTTCTTACAGAGGGTGTACTCTGAGCATCTGAGCTATTCTTTGGGGTGCTCACTTCCTGGGGTTTCTCACAGGACAAACACTGTGCAGAAGAAATGCCCTCAGAGACTGGGCATCTTGAGGACCACTCCTTGCAAACCACGCTACCTACTGCCAGACTTCTGCTCAGGAGAGGAGTAAACTCAGAAGGACTTGTGGGTACTGGGTGGGGAGGATTTTCTTCCTCCAGCAGGCAGCACAGGGTGGCAGGCATGCTCAGGCTTCTGCCCCCCTGCTTGCTTGAACATTTCTCATCATGCCCCTGATGTTCAACCTGCAAGGCGAGGGTGGGAAGGGCAGGCTCACTCACTCTCCTCTTAGGAGGAAGGGACATGAGAGGATCTGCTGATGACACAGCCACACAGGCCTGCAAGGAATTAGTGATAGATTTAGTGTGGTCCTGAGGTGATCCATGGTTTAAAATGAGGTATGTGGCCATGATGTTATTGAATTTTTTCTCACGTAGACAATCATTAATTGCCTTGGGATGGTAGCCCATACCCCACATAGCCATCACAATGCTGGGATTTGGTTTGTTACAGAATGACTCTGAGGATGATGGGAGTTTCCAAAATTCTTCCCTGTCTCTGATCCACTGGTGCTGCCTAATGTCACATATTGTGGGCCTCTGCTCAGGGTTCACAGTGAACAAGTGCGCAATGAGGTGCACAAGCAAACGGTTTTGAGAGAGTGTGTAAGGAATATAGTATATAGGATTCAGCATCACTTCCTTCATGTCTGGATAGGTTCTTGCTTTGAATGGGAAGCTCGCTGCCAACATTGCATATAAAACCACTGCCATGCTCCAGATATCAACTGCCCTTGCATCATACTCTGTGTCATAAAATAGCTCTGGAGCACAGTATTCAATTGTGCCACAGAATCCCTTGCACTTCTGCCCAGAGCTGACTCTGATGGCCAGGCCAAAGTCACACAGTTTGATGTTTCCTTTGCCATCAAGCAGGATGTTATCAAGCTTGATATCCCTGTGTGCGATGTCATTATCGTGGCAGTAGTGCACTGCACACACAATCTGGCAGAAGATGTGTTGGGCCTGTGTCTGCTGAAGAGGACCACCCTTCTCAATGAGCGTGACTAAATCGCCATGAGCAGCAAACTCCAACACCATGTAGGTGTGGTCTTTGCTGGTGATGATGTGGAAGAGCTTTATTATGTACGGGTGGTCTAGTTCTTTCATGATGTTGAGTTCTTTCCTATTATTACCATCACTCTCCTCACCATTCACAAGGATTTTAACTGCGACTTTCATATTTGTGAGGCGGTGGCAAGCCAACTTCACCTCAGCAAAGGCCCCTTTGCCGAGGGTATTTAGCATGACATAGTGATCTGTGATGGTCTCCTCTTCATAGGTGCTGGCAAGGGCCAGCTGCATGCTCTCCTCCTCTCTGTTCTTGCTAGAAAGGTTCTTGATAATTTCCATGCCAACTGAGAAAACAATGAGAATAAACCAATTAAACCAGATTAAAAACAATGAGAAGTAAGTCAAGGGGTAAAGTTTTTATCTTTCTGTTTCTTCATGGACAAGTGTGACAGATGCAAACAACCTTGCAGTGAACTTCTTGGTCATAGAAAACAAGAATATACCAAACTCTAAAGAAATACTGAGAAACGTATTGAAGATGAGAACTAAACTTAAAGAAATAGACCAGAGTGAACATTGCAACGGCATAAATGCTTGATTATTGAAAAGAACAAGCAAAACAGATGCAATTTTACCAAAATTGATCAAAAAAGAGAAAATTTAGTTTAAATTTATAGTCAAGTTTTGGTCTTGTTATAGTAAATATTGCTACTTCTAAAAAATCATTTGGAAGACATTTTTTGGGCAACTAACAAGGGTTTTATTTTGGTATGGATAAGATATCCTATTTATTTTGTAAACATATCTGAAGATAAAATGAATTTTAAAATCTATGCAAACCAAACCGTTTCTGAATAAGTCATTAGGAGAAATTTTGAATATTTATTCATTGTTAAGTTCTTAATAACCTAATCAATGGAAATCATAGAATTACAAAAACATTGGAAAAACTCTTAGTATAAGTACATAGTACAAATAGCAAAGGAGAATCAGGATTCTTGCAGAAATAACAAAATTGGAGAGAATAAGAAAAATTATGAAGCATAATTTGCACGTGTTGTCCCATGCTGAGGAAAAGGAATGTCATTTCTAAGAAAAACATTTACATTATTAGATTTTAATGTAATCCTTTAGCAGTCTATGCCATCAAATATACTTATTTTTCCTGTCACGAATTGTATATTTTACTCTGAGATAGTTTGGTGAATATAATGATATCACTCTGGTTAACACCATAATGAAAAGTAGTCTTTAAATAATGTGGTATATCATTCTGTGTTAGTCACTTGCTTTCATGAAAACTCAACTGATAAAACATTTTTCAGAAATCTATTGTGTCAATCATACCTTTTAATTATTTGTACATTTACAACTTGTTTTTAATCTTTAATTTTGTAATCTTTCAATAATTTTGAAGGTTTTATACATGTTCATTCAATTTACATTATTATATTCTTCTCCTTTTAAAGTTCTGACATTGTTACTTTGAGGGCAGGTGTAACAAGGGTGATGTTTCCTGATAACATATAAATAAATGTCCCAGTGTTTCTGTATTCTCTATGTAGAGATAAAACAAAAAGTCTACATAGTAGTTGACAATGTCAACACATTTCTCATTCCAATTCCTCAAGTTTCCTAGTACTGTTACCTTTTATTTTTTAACAGTAAAATGAATTTTTAATTCTTCTCTCTTATGTTCTACCCTGACATGACTTTTCACATTCTCCCATGCTCCATTCTCTTCTTCCTCTTCCCCCAGACATACCCTCCCTTCATCTCTTCTCAGGAAAGGGCAGGCCTCCTAGGGACATCAATGAAACACAACATAATATGCTTCTGTACAACTGTGCACATACTATCATATCAAGGCTGAACTCAAAACCTAGGAGTAGCGAAAGGTACCTAAGTAGGCTGAAGAGTTAGTGACTACCTTTCCCACTGTTAGGAATCCCACGGTAACATCAAGGTTATGGGAAATAACATATATACAGAGCATCTAGGTAAGACCCCCATCCCGCAGGCTCTTTAATTTCTTTTTTTCTTTTTTCTTTTTTTTTTAATTTATTAATTTTTTTATTTTTTATTTTTTTAAAAATTTATTTATTTATTAAAGATTTCTGTCTCTTCCCCGCCACCGCCTCCCATTTCCCTCCCTCTCCCCCAACCAAGCCCCCCTCCCTCGTCAGCCCAAAGAACAATCAGGGTTCCCTGCCCTGTGGGAAGTCCAAGGACCACCCCCCTCCATCCAGGTCTAGTAAGGTGAGCATCTAAACTGCGTAGGCTCCCACAAAGCCAGTACATGCAGTAGGATCAAAAACCCATTGCCGTTGTTCTTGAGTTCTCGGTAGTCCTCATTGTCCGCTATGTTCAGCGAGTCCGGTTTTATCCCAAGCTTTTTCAGATCACAGAGACAGAGTCCCTAATTTCTTTGAGCCACGATGAGGACCAGTCAGTTGATTTTGTAGGCTGACTAACCTGGTGCTCTGATCCTTCATTTGGAAATAATTTGAAAACTTATGTTCCTATGAATTGTGAAACTGGAGCAAATGGCAAATTTCTAAAGATGTGTAACCTCTCAGAAATCAAAAGTTAGCATGTAAAAACTATGCAGATTAGTAATAAGCATGATAATTCAATATTCTTTGGAAAAATCCCTCCAAAATCATTTGTTTTCATTGATATAATTGGGTTCTTTTTCATACCAGAAAATAGGCCCCATGAAAACCACAATGCTCACCTCTACTGCCAACGCTACTGCAATGATGCAATGTTATTGTTATGCGCTATTGTTAAATACAACACTCATTTTTATCAACCAACATGGAGTTGTTGACTGGTGCTTCAACTGCTAGAAGACTCACCCCTGCTGATCAGCACTCATGATACAGAAATGTATTCTGCATTCTACTGAAGAAAAAGATAATCATCATCATCCAGCTATAAACCCTAAGCCAACAGTGACCCATTAGCACAACGGACTGGAGCAATATTGGAATAAGTACAATGGCAGTAACCAGTCACTTTTTGATTGGATTTAGGCCCCTTCAGGACATGGACGCCATTACTGACACAGCTCACGTGGGCAAGAAACCGAGCAGATAGTTCTTAGGCTACAGGAAAACCTGCTACTATTATTTTGCAACATAGTGAACAGAATGATTTTTATTGACATACTGTTATACAAATAGATCAACGTCTCAAAGAGCACACAGCAGTGAAGCCGTTTCTAGTGAGCGATGTATCTAACCCTGAGTCTTATAACAATGTAGAGCTAGTGTGAAGTTTTGTAATACTCAGTTCCAATTGGAAAGCTTTGTGAAAACTTTCCCTTGAGTTTCAGGGAGCTGAGGTAGTCAGAAGAGGAGGCAGAAAGATACTCAGGGCCAGATGTAGTAGAACATTCCACAAAAACAAAAAAAAATTGATGAACACATGAACTGAAAGAGACTTCAGCAATACACACAAGCATGCAACCATTCAAGCCAGATGAGGGCTCTGTCATTGAAAATGGGAAGTTGAAACAGGGTTCTATCCCCAAACAGGAAAACATCAGCTTTTGTTCCCTAATGGGAAAGAAGAAACAGTTTCCTCCAATGGATTCTCACTGGGTAACTTAACCACTCCTCCTGGTAGGATACATGCACTGGAATCTATGTCAAGCACAAATGGACTCTACTGAAATGCAGTAGACTTTTGGACTCATTGTCCTTTTCTGGGGACATTTTATAGGTCTTAATTCCTTATTTAAATTTTTCTTTCCTTTTCTTATAGTAGAAAGTGAATAAGGACATAGTATACTCTAGATTGTATGGGAAGATAGGAGGGTGTTGGGGAAAACTGGGAGGGGGAAACCAATCAAAATATATTGCATTGAAGACTTTCAATAATAAAATGTCAAGAAAATGAAAGACTGATATGAATGCCCTCATGTGTGGATTTTTCCTGACTTTCAAAAAGAATAACTCTAATATTTGTCCAAGTGTTCAATAAGGACGAAGAAAGAGACACTTTCCAACACGTTCTACATAGCCTACAGGAGCCTACTACAAGAACTGGTGATCTGAGCTTTCCTCCCTTGATCCCACATGTTGTAATAATACCCTGAATTCCATCCACAAATTTTCTTTAGACTTTCATAAGTGTGTGTTGTAATATACTTGTAGATAAGTAAGTAAATAGAGGAAAATAATCTAAATATAAAATAAAAAGAAATTATAAACCAGCAGTCTATTTTCTTAGACATGAAAATCCATTCAAAGTACTTGAAATTTTCCTGCAAGTTCAACAGCACATGAAACCGGCTATGTTCAAGCTCAATCTCAGTTCATTACTGAAGAACAGAAGGACAATTATAACAGAAAAGGTGACAAATAAACATATGAAGAGGATACAGTTTACAATGCCTACAGCTCCAATAATCAAATTTAATCAATTACCAGAAAACAGCTGCCACTACAGATGACTTTGCTATTTTTGACAGGCCTGACACAAAATGTAAATTTTGAGGGAATCTAAAACATGCTACTGAGGACACAGAAGAAAACTGTGGTCATCCTGGGGCGGTCCACAGTCATGGGACCTGGGTGTCTCAGCTGGTACAGACTCTTTAGACAAAGGAATGATGAACAGAGTCCTAGGTAGCTCAGAATCCAGGCTTGGGATCCTCATTCGTCAACCAGTAGGAATAAGGGCTCATGACCAAATCTGCACTCCAAAGTTGTTTTGACGGTGGAGAGAGGGAGAGGGAGAGAGGGAGAGGGAGAGGGGGAGAGAGGAAGGGATGGAGGGAGAGAGAACGGTGCGGGTCCCATTAAAACAAAACAGCTTGGAAGACAACAGTCAATCAGGTTATACCTGGTGTTGTTTGAGTAGATCAGAATGACCTCCTCCAACTTCGCGGGTTCATATACTCTCTGTAGGTACTGCCTCTGCCACTGCTGTCCTTGATGTGAAAGTGCTGCCTTCAACCTTCCAGGACTAGCATCAACTGTATGTTAGCTTTGCTCGAGCTCTGCATCTGCATCATGCTCTGTGACCCCATTGGTCACATGTACAGAACTGAGCCAATCAGATTGGATAGACAATCGGGACTCTCTCATTGGTCAGGTTGAAATCTGTGACTTGTGTCCGCACGAGAATGCTTGGTAACACACTTTGACTGCACGTGGGGTCCTGTAAGAACAGAATTAGAGCAAAAGGCTTTGTTTCTTTGTGTCTTTTGTGTAGGGACATCCTAGCTAGTCAGCATCACCAGCACGCTTCTTCTGCTTGAGGATTGCCTTTCAGTTGTGAAAATGGACTTGGTTTCTGAAGGTGCGATTTGTGTTCAGTCTTTTTCTTGTCTTTCCAAGGTGAAAGGCTGTATTTGTACACTGTTGTCTTGTGAACACCCATAAGCGCAACATCAACAGGACCCCAGGAATTCCTGTCTTCAAAGAAAAAATAGTCTATAACGTAAAATCAGGCTCTCTTAAAAATTGCTCACCATGTCTTGAGTGCATGCAAATCTTTCTTTAAGAGCCCTCTCCTTTCCTTAATACCAGTGTTTCAGGCTGTGTAAAAACCTTTACTTTATAAACTTGAAAGTTACATCATCAATTAGTCATGGCTTGTTATACCGACACTGATCATAAATAGCCTAAAATTAAAGTAATACTAAACACAACCTTATTGAACCACTATTTTCCTCACTGAATTTCCTCATTTCTTGCACTCATTTTGTTATGGGACATTTTAATTCATAAATTTCTATTTCTCATTTGTAGCAATTTCTCCAATTTATTCTACAATTTGTATGTTTTCTAGTACACTGAGGAAACATAGTCAATCTCTTCGTGAACTTGTGTCAAACCTGGATGCATTTTGCACATTTCTTCAGTATTCGTGCCCAATCTGAAACCAGTTTTCTAAGACTGTTCATTTTCATGTGTGTTTTGTTTTTTAGATTGTCACTTGTAAAGAATGTATGTAATTCTCTCCTTTCAACTTGTTTCATTTTTGTGCCAATAGATGATACCTAGATGTGTGTATGTGTGTTTATTTGTGTGTTTGTATGTGTACTTGTGTCTTTGTGTGAGAGAGAGAGAGACAGAGGAAATGAGGAGAGAGAGAATTCATATATGTGGGCCTTTAATGTAGGACAGAAAGAAACAAAAGGCCCTGAACCTAGCCCTACGTGTATTTTCAGGGATATATACCATAGGTTTGGTTGTGTATTCAAAGCAACTTATCAGGAAGAAAAACTTAGTCATCGGTGACTTTCACTCAGAGGAAAATACATTGAATGTCTTGCCACCTACCAGTTTATGTTTATGCAAGTTGTCTGTAAGGGATAACAGGCACAACACGGTACATACTAGTGCATTTATGTGTGTGTACATGCATGGAGGTAAGTGTGTTTATGTGTGTGTTCATGGGTGCTCCAGTTGTTATGGAGGGAGCACTTCACATGACCTATCACCACTCGTGTATGTGTGTCAGTGGCTATAGAAGAGAAGATTCTGAGCAGTACCTGGTACCAAACTATCATGTGGTGGTTGTGGCTATAAGGTTATGAAGATTCTTAAGTCATGACACCTAGCCCTGCTTGTAAGGCTTTGGTCGGGAAAAATAGGAAATGTAGCAGTACCTGGCATCATGATCTTGTGTGTGTCTAGGAGGCTTTGACTATGAAACCTTTCTCTCTTTCACAGTCATGCACTTTTGTTTTTACCTTCTCTCTCTCTCTCTCTCTCTCTCTCTCTCTCTCTCTCTTGTTGTGTGTCTTTAAATGTGTTATTAGATGATTCATGGTTTGGAAGTCTGCTGGTCCTGGCATTTATTTATTGTCTGTGTCTGTTTGTGAATTTGGCTTAAGATGAGGCTATAACTAGCTGAATGTGATCCCCTTCCATGTATGTGTCTGAGAGGCTTTACCTGTGTAGGGGAAAATGTCAAAAAATGATATAGCATATACTCATGTGTGTGTTTGTGTATGTACCTGCTGCAATAGAATAGTTAGTACCTACCTGGACATGAGGTCTAGCCATGTGTGAGGAGATTTTGGTGTAAAGGGAGAGATACCTAACAATACCTAACACTTACACTTTTATGTTCATGATTGCACGCATGTGTAACTTTATGAGCCTGTGTACTTGTCTGCGAATATGTAGGTTGGTGTGTGTTTGTGTATATATTATGTTGAGCATATGAAAGTCTTGATACATTCCATTTTAGGTGTAGCTATAGTGATGCATGAGCGTATGCTGTCAGTCCCTGACACACACAAACATTCATGGATCAGGATTAGATTCATCTACTTATAAATTGCCTTACAGACAAATAAATACACACACACACACACACACACACACACACACACACACAGTGCCTACAAGTCACAGCAAAAAATCTACAGCAAAGGACAGCCACTTTATTCCCAAAACAATAATGCCCCAAACCCTTGTCTTTTGGTTTAGCCTTTACTACATCCCTTGGTTTTGATGAGTCACTCGTGAAAAAGCAGCTGAGCAGTTACTGTATAATGCTGAGGTTTGTAGCAAGTTGTGTTTTCTATAAAGTTAGCATGAGATGAATTGTATTTTCAACAATGATTTACTTCAAATGCTACCTGTTAAGCTTCAACTTATCAGCCAATTTTGAATACAGAAATGTTTTATGTTATTTCTAATTATGAAACTTTGTATGTGTGTGTGTTTGTATGTCTGTGAGTATGTGTATATAAGTGAGATTGCACTAAAATTTTATTTTATTCATGTTATAGAATGTCCATGTAATTTTATCAGGAAACACATACCACCAAAACAATAACAAAACAAAAGTAAAAAGAAAACAGCACACCTACACCATGCGAAGAAAGACAAGTGCTGAATGTCAAAGCTGAGTAAATACTATCTACAGTATTTTGGTCTTTTGTACTGTGTTCCTCATTCTGAAATCACCTGGTCAGTTGTAGCTATCTTTGTTTAAGTAGCCCTTTTCTATGAGAGTTTACAAGTAACTGTAAGGAAGCCATATTTCTAAGAGAAAAGTGAGTTAGATGCACAAACTAAAGAAGTGTTTAGATGGTTTGGAAGCCATGATTCGCACCTGGGGAGGTGTCCTAGGAGTCAAATGCCAATAAGAACAACACCTGCTTTTAATGGTTTTTGACTGATATTGACGACACATTTAGAATACCTAAAGGGTGCTAATGATGCTAAATATTTCCAGGCTCCTACTCAAGGGTTTCACATTTGAAAGCACTCCAAAAGGAAATTATACTCCCCTATTGTGACTTTCAGCATGTAATAATATAAGTTTTGAGCTCCAGTTTCAACAGATATATCATTTGTGACTGAGAGTAGAAAGGCAAGCATGCCCAGAAGGACTGCTGAGAAGAATCTGTGGAGACAATAAAGCAATCATCCTTTATTTAAAAAACAGGGTAATGCAAAATGGGGAGTTTCCTTGGTTCACTTTATGGAGTGGTTTTCTTTCAGAACATGACTAATGATTCAGAAAAACATCTCACTCAGAGCTTAGAATAGACTGACCTTCGGATGCAGAGCAGTTCTACAGCAGTCCATGGCAGTAACAATGCAGTCAAGACTTTTGGAGAGCATCGAAGGTCCAATCATGAAACACTTTACATAAACAAGTGGGAAGGAGAAATAAGACAAGACACTCAGAAGGGATCCATAATCTCTTCAGTATTCATAATTTTCATTACACGTTTATCTCATGCAAAGAATGCACTTTTGTGTATTTGTCATCTCCTGTATTATCTCCCATGTGTTACCCAATATAGATATCAAACAGAGATTACAAGTTTACCAATATATCTTTGAAAGGAAACATTTGTGTGTTTAATTTTCCATGCCTTCATTAGGTGAAGTTATTTTTAAAATTGACTAAATGGCTTGTGGGCACAAACTATAGATTAGAATGTTTGCAAAATGAAGGTGTGGTGTATCTGGGCAAGTATATTAGAAACCAATCACTTAATTATTTACTAAGGTTTCTGATATTGACAAAGCTCTTGATTATAATGTTGCTTAGCTACAGTGCTAACATGCTCATATGTGAGCTTCCAGATTGGTCCAGAGAGAAAGGTGCAAGATTATTTTGGTCTTTACAGAAACCAAGGCTTCACACATCTGACAACATTTTATTCAGGACACTGAAATGAAACAAATGTAGAATCATTTCCATTTATAGCTTCACAACTTGCTTGTTAGTGCTGCAAAAGAACAGGGTGTTATGATAACCATTTGATGTTTATTTTAGGTGTGCATTATTCTTATGAACAATTTCTCAAATGTAAAGCCTGATTACTCTTTCAGCACCATCGTGTTAGGGTTGACTCAGTGGAAGCTTACCCAGAAATATTATCTCTAAATGTTTAACATAAAAAGTTAAGGCCTCTAATATTCATTTAAGCATTATAATATCGAATGATATCAGGAACACATTCAAAACCTAGAATATACAGTCTTAGAGTTTCTACTTTAAGCAAATACTACCGAAGTCTAAGGAAACGACCTCACCTAATGTAATGCCTAGATCAAACCATCAGTGTGGGTCTTTTTAAGGGAAACTGTGATGATCAAAATTCACTTGCTGTAGTTGCCCACTTTAAATTCTTGCTCCAGTAAAATCAAAGAGTTTAGACTTCCTTATCCCTATGCTATTTTACTTTAGAAACGTGGAACATTGCAGGAGACATTTCTTCTGCTGGAAATGCATAAGAATTAATAAAATTTAATTCAGAGTTATAGATAACTAAAAAACGTTCAGGGAGTCATATCATCTGACAAGATTATTACAAACTAATACATTAATATTAAAAAGAAATCTGCTAATAGTTTTTGAGTAGTTGATTTCTTAAGAGTGCTTAAGTAAGTTTCTATGATTTAAACTCTAATATAAAGCAGCATAAAAAGGGTTATGTACTTACCTAAACTTGCACCAGTAAGCATGAAGTTTTAAGTGTAGTAGAGTTTAAGTAACATGCTTAAATAATACATTGTTACCTAATGCCAAATGTCTAAGCTTATACTCCAGACCCCTCCTTTCTCAATCAAATTCACAGTGCTAAGTAAACACTCTCACTCTTTGAAAAAGATTAAACTAAAATTTTCAATTTTGCTTCAGAATATTGCATCCAGTCCTTAGTATATTTCTGAATAGATACATAATTTCACTTCAGGGGGATTGGAAATACACATAGTGCATGTTAGGCTCAGTCTGTCAATATCATGGGGGAACTTATTCTTCTGATTTGCTTTAAGTAAGTTACCTGGTTGGTTAATCATGAGAAGGACAACTTACTCCTCTGCCAATATCATGGTGAATAATTTTCCACCTCAGAACATAAATATTGTTTTTCTTCATTCATAAAATATGCAATATAAACCTGACAAAAACAGTTAATTTGGAAAAAAAAGTGAAGGATTTTTCTTTTAATTTTTACAACTCTTGTAAAATCATGTAGGAAGCTAAGGAATTCAAAAGGAAACAAAAAGAAAAGCATTTTGAACATTCTACTTCACCAACCCCCAAAAACATCTGGGTCTCTATATTCTACAACCATTTGCAAGGCTGGGTTATGGGGGAAATAAAGCATTAACACTTGTGCAATGATGAATCTAATGAATTTTTCCTTTGATGGTGTTGGCACAATTTAATAGATGCTGGGTAGTTACTGCAAAAATGATCTTTTGCTTGAAGACATGACTATTGATCACTATTAACAAATTCCCATTGAACTGGAAACTCACTCTGAAAGCTAAACTTGTATATTATTTAACTCCAATCTTTCACATTCTCCTGCTACATATGCAGGGTTTCTCTTCAATTTTTCAGATTCTTCTCGGTGATTCTGCACAATTATGAATCTCTCACAGAGTTTTCATAGTGTTTTTTATTCCTTATTTCATAGCCACATTGAATTTCATGAAATTTTTATTTGAAGATTTAAAGATTGGAAAATCATTCTGGCTAGAATTTTTTAATCAAGTCAGAGAAACGTCTCAAGTATTTATCTATTATGTCACTCAGAAACATTTAATCTCATTAAAATGCACTTTAGGAAAATTTAATGATGATGAGTTTTGGGCTCCTGACATCTTTTCTTTCACAGATGTAACTCTTTCTTCTTTAAGTCAAAATATATTTAGATAAGTGAAATTTAATATGTATTTTTGATTCTTGATCAAAATTTTAACAGAAAAAAATTATATTCATTTTAATTGATGTTTATCAGTTTCCTGTTTATTGTGTTATGACTAAGTATAAAAAACAGAATGCCTATACATGAGAAATAAAATGCCCACTGAAGAATATCACTCCTGTATTTGTGAGGGTTATAGAATTGCAAAAATGTTATGAGAAAAATAATGTTGCTATTTTATCCTGACATCCAAAATGCTTCTGCTTTGTAACCACCATCAAGTTCTCTCATTTCAGACATTTAATTAAATCTTGACATTGTTCTTCTAAATTAATTAAATTATATAATATATAATTTTAAATAATATATATATAATATATATTAAATTACATAAAATATAATTAAAAATAATATATATGTTGTTTCATTATCACTCATTGTCTACTTTAACATATGTACTTATGTGATAAACATATAATTTTAGGGGAAGTATCTTTGTTAAATAATAAGTTAAAATTTTGTACATGAGGCCAAACATGAGAATATATAAAATTGATTTTTCAAAAGTACCTTTTTCTGAAGGGGGAATATTGCTCAGTAGTTGCAACATTTTCTTTTCTAGTGAGAAACTAAGTTCAGAATCACATAGTCACACCAGGACTCATGGTGTGCACACATACTATCTTAGCACTCATATAGCAAGATGAGAAGTAGAGACAGAAGGTTCTTTTGGAGATAACGGGTCAACATCTTGTGTATGCCTCAGTGAACCATAGGATCCTGTCACAAACTAGGTGGGAGGCAAGCCAGTCAATACTGTGATAACCTTTTTACGTCATCTCATGAACTACAGTACTTCCCTACACTCACTGGTGCAGAAAAGTGCACAAGTACACACAAACACACATACACATGCATGCACACTCATAACACAGCATCCATCAAAATGAATAAATACAAAATTAAACAATGAATAAACTACCTTTTTATAGCCTCCCACTATTGGAACATGTTTTATAGAAATTAATAGTATAGAAGTGTGGCTGATTTCCAAAAAATAGCGAAAACAACTCTGGAAAGAAGTAGATAGAAAATGCTTGCTTTGAAAACCTTGCTCTGACTATCCAGATTTCAGTGAACAAGTTTAATTTCATTTTAAAGGAGGTGTACCTAGAAATAGACTCAAGAGAAATATAGCAACAAAACTAAATCTTTTATGTAATTTCATTTTTATTCTTAATGTTAAGGTATTTATCTGTCTGTTGAGTATTTAAGATGTAATTTCATGCCATGTTCAATGAGTGATTTATAATTCATTTTCTTCTTGTTTATGGAAGGGAACATATACTACTTTTATGATTTGAAAAAAATTTTTTCTTCAAAACACCACAGTGACAATATTAAGGTAAAATCCTTAAAAGAAGATGAGTGCTACCCTTATGTGGGTAGGACTGATGTCATCACAAAGAAAAAATAAAATATAACAAACAAATAAACAAAAAGGTTTAGTATAATATAGTTAAAGTTAAAGGCACCTGTTGGAGTAATAAATGTCTCACACACTTTTAAAACATGTTTATATTAAACATTTCTCTGAGTGCTTGCATGTATGTATATGCACCATGTGTGTGGCTCATATCCACTGAGACCAGAAGAAGGTATCATATCCTATGAAAGTTGAGTTACTGTTTGTTGTTATGTCCTGTGATTTGGATGCTGAGAAACAAACCTAGGCACTCTACAAGAGCACCAAGTGTTATTAATTACTGAACTACCTCTGTGGCACAAAATACAAGGCTCTTGATTGGTCAATGAAGGAAGAAGAGCTCAAAAGAAGTGGGAATTGAATGTCTTGTTTGCTCTGTTCCTTTGTGCCACATTTAAAAGTGTTAGCGTTATTGTGTGTACGTATGCATATAGGTTTCTTTATGCATATCTGCTCGAAGATGGCATTCAAATATTAGCTGCCCACACATCTAAGCAACAGAATAGGTATCTCTCATTTCTCTGTAACTTTAATGTCATTTATAATTATTTGTTACGTAGACCAGTAACTGTACAGATTAGGTGGGTGAGCACCACATTCACAATTAATTTTCTTGCCAATGCTAATAAATGGAGAACTGCAGACATAGAAATAGCCACTCAGTTAAAAGCAATTTTTCCTACTAATTATCGAGAGCTCAACACTTTTCTAGCTACTGTATAATATATTACTAATGCTATTCATTACCTTTCAACAAAGACATTTTATAAGGTAGAAATCTTAGTTCAAACAAAGCCATGCTGATTGTGAATAGAAGCAGTCTCCCCCTCCCAGAAAACTCTTTCAAGGCATAAAAGGCAAAGAGAAATGTGCGTTATAAAATTGAATGAGTTGTCAATTGACCAGTAATTCTTGTGCTACTTTCCACAGGGCAAAATGAAAAATTCTATAAGACTGAAGAGCAGGGGAAAAAAAAAAACATAAAATTGGTGTGGATTCTTTCACTGGGTAAGGGAAAAAAGTGCTGCAGACAAAGGAAAGAGACTTTGGACTTGAAATATAATGAAAGTGATTTTTCTGAACAGATGAAGCAGATGGCATTTACAAAAGCAACTATACTTCGTGAATAGTCCAGAGTTTTCTTTGGTTCTCTTCTTTTCAGAGAACATAACACTTGAAAGTGCTCTGGGTCTGAAGTGGATTCCCAGTTCTCACTCCTGTGGAAGCAGCTCTAATTTAACCCTTGCAATTTAAAATACACGAATTTTGTCAACAGTCACTATTATTTTTGTTGGGGATAACGTGAGGAAGGAAATCAGGTATACTTATCACTGAGGCTATTTGTAAAAAAAATACAAAAAAAAGACAAGAAAACAAAAACTTAAAAAAGAAATTTAAAACTGCCCTAAAATAAGAATTCTCTATATTAATACTTTTAGGAAGTCCAAAAGCCTTTCAAATTTCCTCTCTAAGTGTTTAAAATCATTCAGGTCACATATGCAAGCAGGCTTACTTTACCATGAGACAAAACTGGGGTAGCTATTATAAAGAGTGGTTAATTTTAGTGACTTTTAGACACAAATGATTAGGAATATTAAGGCTTTTTTTAATCCAAATAAACTAAGCCATAATAGATAGTTGCAACTTTTGTGTCTATATCAGAGACAATTGATTAAAACCAAAAAGGAACAGTGTGGGAGTTCCTGAACTGCACCTCTATGTACCCCACCCTGTCACCCAGGCTGTACTTTCCAGAGGACAGTTTTCAAGCTCACGATTAATTTTCATAATTATAGGAAATTGCTACTCTAGCTTAGAGCAGTAGTTCTCAACCTAAGGGTCTTAACCCCTTGAGACTGGAACTAAACTAAACTTTTACAGGGGCTACATATCAGATATCCTGAATAACAGACATTTACATTGTGATTTATAACAATAGTAAAATTAAAATTATGAAGTAGCAACAAAAATAATTTTATGGTTGGGGGTCACTACAGAGGAAATGGATTAAAAGCTGGCAGCATTAGGGAGATTGAAAACTACTTCTTAGAGTAATAACAAAATTAAAATGTTTTAATCCCTAGACATTCAGGTTTTTAATTCTTTCTGAATTAACCCCCAGAAAACTCATTCATTTTGCTCATGCACTTCTTAGATAGACATGTTTGAGTCCACAATTTATTTCATGATCAGATATCCCTTCCTCTACTCATTTAATGAATCCAGCTCCCTGCCATTAACATGTCAGATTCTCCCCCAGTCATCATGCCACTCCCCTCCTGACACTGGCCCTGCCCTTATGTTCATCTGAGAAAAAGGTTCATTCATCATTTTTGAGAAATGTGACTCACCCTCAAACATGTATTTTCTCTATTGCAACCAAGTCACCATCAACATTCTTCAAATAATATATGTATTTTCTTAAAGCCCCTATTGCTGGATTCCTACTATATATCTTGAGCTTGCCCACCAAAAGCCTATAGAGACATTTGAATCTATGCTATGGCCCAAAGATGGTTCCTTGTAAGGCTTGTTTTCGCAAAGAATAGATCATCTAGATATTTTCATATTCATTTACATACCATCTTATTATGTATGAAAACCAGCAATAAGCCATTGGAAAAAGATAATTTGAGAAAGAAGGATGGAGGAGGGTGGGGACAAAAGAGAGACAGAGAGGGAGAGGGAGAGGGAGAGGGAGAGGGAGAGGGAGAGGGAGAGGGAGAGAGAGAGGGAGAGGGAGAGAGAGAGGGAGAGAGAGAGAGAGAGAGAGAGAGAGAGAGAGAGAAAACAGAAACTGCTTAGCTCTGGCTGGCCTTAATCTCACTGTATAAAACAGGCTATGTGCTGTAGGAATTTCTACCGCCAGTAGCCCTTAAGTTACCCGTCCACTTGGGTGTGACCTTATACTATTTAGGCCCATGTAAAAGCACATTTCAGGTCTTTTTTCCTGCTGCTAGATTCGGCTGCTGTTCCTGTTCCACCAGAGGATTGTGATCTGTGAGTCTACTTCTAAATAAATAACCCTCTAATATACTCAGTTCTGATCTAGTGTGGGCTTTCTTTTAAGCATCCTTCTTCAAGCTCTTTGCCATAGATCCGCATGCTTCTTCCTCTCAAGTGTAGGGAATTAAGTCACGTGCCACAACATCTGGCCTAAAATATAGTTTTAAATAAACTTAAACTGCCTTAAAATCCACATTCTAGATTCAGTTCATATTTCACCTTTGAATTTCACCTCGGACCCCTGTTTTGGTCTGCTAAAGATGAGAATCATACACTATTTTTCACTATGGTGTGTGAAACTCAATTCTAGCACCAAAGATGTAATAGTTATTTAGTAAATAAAAATAAGAAAAAATGAATAAGCAAAGAGAAAATACTTTAAAATCAGTACTAAATCTATATTGGATATTTTGTTACCCCACCACTAATGTGATATTTTGTACACATAAAAAAGGGGACTGATTTTCTGTGCAGGGACTCAAATTGGAAAAATAAAATGATTAATAGACTGACAGTTAATTAATGGGACTTCATGAAACTGAAAAGCTTCTATAAGGAAACAGGCACTATGACCAGAACAAAATTGCAGCATAGAGAGTTGGAAAAGAGTTCACCAACTCCACATCCAATAGAGGGCTAACACCTAAAATATATAAAGAATTGAAGAAAGTAGACATCAACAAACCAAATAATCCAATTAAAAATGGGGAATTACCACATACTGAGACATTGGGGATGATCTATCAGGAACTCAACAAGGCCAGCTGGACTGGGTCTGAAAAAGCATGGGATAAAACCAGACTTGCTGAACATAGCGGACAATGAGGACTGCTGAGAAGTCAAGATCAATGACACTGGGTTTTGATCCTACTGCACGTATTGGATTTGTGGGAGCCTAGGCAGTTTGGATGCTCACCTTACTATACCTGGAAGGAGGTGGGAGGTCCTTGGACTTCCCACAGGGCAGGGAACCCTGACTGCTCTTCAGGCTGACAAGGGAGAGGAAGGGGGACTTGATTGGGGGAGGGGGAGGGATATGGGAGGCAGGGGAGGGGAGGAGGCAGAAATCTTAAATAAATAAATAAATAAATAAATAAATAAATAGATAAAAAATTAAAAAAAAGAGATAGTAACATGGTCTCACATAAAAAAAAGGGGGAATTATTCTAAATAGAGAATTCTCAACAAAGGAATTTCAAATGGCTTAGAAACACTTAAAGAAACATTCTATGTTCTTAGCCATAAGGAAAATGCAAATCAAAAGGAGTCTGAGATTTATCTTAACACCTATCATAATGGTTAGGTTCAAAAAAGCAAGGGACAGTTCTTGCTTGCCAAGGAATATTTATCTAATTATTCTTTTATCAATAAAAATTCATGAATCAGATATTAGGTAAAAAACTAATTGTTCTGAGATGCAGTGGAGAGGGCACCAATAACTCTTTCCTTCCTTGATCTAGACGTGTTGAGTCTCTTTCTAAACACCTCCCTACTTCTAAGCAGCTATCAATATACACAAATCCAAAGAAATATAAAACATTTAAGACGTATTGTTGCCTTTTTAGTTTAAAAGTAAATTCAATAATTTAAGCTTTTATTCTATCATTCCTATACTTCCTATTTCATTTTCAGAAAGAGATTTCTGAATCCAATCTGCTTGCTTGGTATTTTCCCTGACCATGACCTGTAATTTGCAATCAGGCCCCCTAAATGATTACTAACATCCGTAATCCTCTGAACAAGCAAAACCTACCCACCACATCTATCAGGCATGTGGGCATCATATTTTCTAAACAGCTTCCCATTGTCTTTATGTGGTGAAAATATCAAGCAAGGGACCTGAAAAAATTGGAATAATGCTCAAGTTTTGGGAGACCTAACTGTATTATTTTTTGTTTAGTCTCTATATGATGAAAAAGTGTAGAGCTTATCTGTAATCCTGGCTGAAGTAGTCTATGAAATGGGACCATCTTATATAACCACCTTAAAACTGTCCTGAGCGATTTGGGTGGTGTTTGTCAGTTGTGGAATTACCACAATCCAGGTGGAATTGTCAGTGTGGGGCCCCATCATACTTTGGAGATCACAAGGGCTGATGTTAGATATTGTCGTTTCACTTCAGAAAACTTAAACATTTTAAATGTCATATGCATCAGGTCTTGGAGAGGTTAAAGGACCACAATATATTAAATGTATTCAGGGAACACTTGTTTTATCCCTAGTCACTTGCTTCAGACTCAAACCCCAAATCATGTACAGGAAGGTAGATGAATCCTATTTCTAGAACTAATTAGTACTCTATATAACCATTAATAATAATATTATAAATTTAGAGGTACTATTTAAAACTTAATAAAAGTTTTAAAGAGTCAAAAGTAAATCAAAGGACTATGAGTTTAGTGGCAGTAGAATAGTCCCTAACTCTTAGGTTTTCTTCTCACTTGTACAGGTGACTTTTCTGACATGAGACAGAGATTGATTTTCCTTGAAAAAGCAAGCATTCTTGGTCTTAGAGAAGGAGCAATTCACACTCCCAAAGCCAGTTTTAATTCTTAATTGAACTGGAACTACCAGTAGGTCATTGTATAATTGATAAAAATGTGTAGTGGATTCACATATAATCTATTAATATTAAAAGTACCATAGAAAAGTTTCTAAAACTTCTATTTATTATAATTTCATGTATGAAGTTTTTCATCCATTAGTAAGGTTCATCGGTTACTCCCTCGAATATCTTCTTAATATTTTCTTATTTTTATTGTGAACCTACTTAAAATAAGTCAATTATAGCATCATCCATGTCTTCTAAATACACTGATATTTATGTTTTTAAGGATAAAAATCTTTAAAAGTCTATTTTTAATTTTATATTATGATATGAGTATTTGCCTTTAGGTGTGTGTACCATATGAGTACATTGTGTTAAGAGGCCAGAAGAGAGAGAGGGATTCCCTAAAACTGGAGCTACCGCTGGCTGTGAGCCACTATGTGGGTGCTGCTAACCAAAACTGGACCCCCTGCAAAAACAGGTCGTCTTAAACACTGAAACATCTCTCTAGTCACTCTCTTAATTTAAGTGATTTATCAAACTCAGTATATTTATTTTAGCTAAGTTTTCAAACTTAGTAGAGTGTTCTATATTGCCTTTTTTTTAGTAAAAACTAAATCTACCTTGTTTATGACTATTTTATGCTTTTCCCTGCTTTCTTTACTTTTATTTTTGTTTTAACCATACCATCTCCTTTCCTATAATTACAGTTTTATATGGGTTTATTTCTCTGTGCACGGAGAGTAGCAATACTTTCAATTACAACAACGATAATAAAACCAAAAGTCATGTGGAAAATATAAGTCTGGAATATTGGCTATAGCTTGATCTATTCATATTTTATCACTTCTGTTCTTCTCAGCCCCACTAAGGGAGCATCTCAGCAAGGTTTTCTCAGCTCAGTCCCCTAAGGAAGCTCCCAAACAGCTTCTTCTATTCTGTGCCCAAGACTCTAATGAGAAATATTCATTTGGGAAGGAGAAGTCCAGGAGAGTGAGTGATTCTGCCAGGGGGCTAAGAGGAAGTTTCCAACTGAACAGGTAGAGAGGCTTATACAGGGCTTCTTAGGGGTTGAATTTTCACAGGGCTAAGAAGGACTGGTTAGTTTTCCCTGCTCCGGGATTGGGTTAAATTAGTTGGTCAGGGACAGATATGGCTGTGACCGCAGGGCCAAACTGTGTTTCTTTCACTGGTTCTTTGTAACCTTTGGCTCTAATCTTGGGACCTATGCATATTTTTAGTGGCTTCTGATTCTAGCGAGAAAGTATATTTCTTTGGCACTGGTTATAGAGTCAGGGCATATTTCTTTAGTCCTGGGTTCAGGGATAAAGATGTTTCTTTCCCTGGCTCAGATATCAGATCCAGGGTTTGTTTCATTTCCTGTGAGTTAAGAGTCAGGGCACTCAGTGATTGGTTGGTATTCTGCTCCGGTTAGCCCTTTTACGCTACATATATCATCCACCAATACAAGTGAGTGAATTATATTATACTATATTTCTTTCTTTCTTGTCTTTTCTTTATTGATTTTCATTGAGGTCTACATTTCTCTCTGCTCCCCTTCCTGCCTCTCCTCTCCCCTTCAACCCTCTATGAAGGTTCCCATACTCCCAATTTACTCAGGAGATCTTGTCTTTTTTTTTTTAACTTTCCATGTAGATTAGATCTATGTATGTCTCCCTTAAGACCCTCATTTTTGTCTAAATTCTCTGGGATTGTGAGTTGTGGGCTAGTTTTCCTTGCTCTGAGTGAGTACATGTGATCATTGTCTTTCTGTATTTGAGTTACCTCACTCAAAATGATGTTTTCTAGCTCCATCCATTTTCCTGCAAAATTCAAGATGTCGTTATTTTTTCTGCTGTGTAGCACTCCATTGTGTAAATGTACCACATTTTCCTTATCTGTTCTTTGGTTGAAGGGCCTTTAGGTTGTTTCCGGTTTCTGGCTCTGACAAACAATGCTGTTATGAACATAATTGTGCACATGTCTTTGTGGCATGATTGAGCATCCTTTGGATATATACCCAAAAATGGTATTACTGGGTCTTGAGGAAGGTTGTTTCCTAATTTTTAGAGAAATTTTCAAGTGCGCTCATTAACGAAACCAGTATATCTAGATTGCATGCATGTCTGAGGTACATATCATGTTTATTGGAAGCATTTAGTCAGCAAAATATTTAAAGACAGCATGTTACTAATTCAGTAATTTGAGATCAAAATTTTGGAAATGGATAGATGGGTAAGTGTATGTTGTGTTTTTGATAAAGACCCAGATTTGAGTTCCAGCTCTCACACTTCAAGTGTTTCAGAACTTCCTGTAACTACAGCAAAAGCCGGTCCAATGAACTCTTCTGCCTCCAGAAAGCACTTATGCACAAACCCGATCTCAGACACACATAGATACACTTTTTTTTTAGTTTTAATTTGAAAAATATAACATAGTGATAAGAAGTCAATAGTTAAAAGGAAGATAGCATTTCCAATTTTTTAATATTTTTTTTTTATTTTCCATTTCAGATCCCATTGCAATGTAGCATTACTGAGTTTTCTTCATAAAAAACATCTCTCTGTGAACCATGTGCTAACTGTAGGCACTGCATAAATATTTTTATTACTACTAGTGTGTGTGGTTTGATGTCTGCCTTGAGTTCTAGTAATATTTCTTTTACATAAGTAGGTGCTTTTATATTGGGGGCGTATATATTCAGGATTGAGACGTCCTCCTGATGAATTGTTCCTGTTATGAGTATAAAGTGACCGTCTCGGTCTCTTCTGATTGATTTTAGTTTAAAGTCAGTTTTGTTAGAAATTAGTATGGCCACACCTGCTTTTTTCTTAGGACCATTTGCTTGAAACACCTTTTCCCAACCCTTTACTCTGAGTAGGTGCCTGTCTTTGTGGTTGAGATGTGTTTCTTGCAAACAGCAGAATGTTGGATCCTGTTTTCATATCCAATCTTTTAGCCTGTGCCTTTTTATAGGTGAATTGAGCCCATTAATATTAAGTGATATTAATGACCAGTGGTTGTTTACTCCGGTTATTCTTATTGCTTTTGGTAGTAGAGATTGTGTGTCTCCTTTCTTTGAGATGTGCTCGTGAAGGGTCATTAGATGCCTGGGTTATTGTAGGCAGTGTTGGCAGTGTTGGATTCCTTGGGTTGCGATTTTCCTTCTATTACTTTCTGTAGGGCTGGATTTGTGGCTACGTATTGTTTAAATTTGTTCTTATCCTGGAATGTCTTGTTTTCTCCGTTGATAGTGAACGATAGCTTGGCTGGGTATAGTAGTTTGGGTTTGCATCCATGGTCTCTTAGCTTCTGCAGAACCTAGGTCTGAAAAAGCATGGGATAAATCCGGACTAGCTGAACATAGCGGACAATGAGGAATACTGAGAATTCAAGAACAATTGCAGTGGGTTTTTGATCCTACTGCACGTACTGGCTTTGTGGGAGCCTAGGCAGTTTGAATGCTCACCTTACGAGACCTGGATAGAGGTGGGCAGTCCTTGGACTTCCCACAGGTCAGGGAACCCTGATTGCTCTTCGAGCAGATGAGGGGGGGGGGACTTGATCGGGGGAGGGGGAGGGAAATGGGAAGCGGTTGTGGGGACGAGGCAGAAATCCTTAATAAATAAATAAATTAAAAAAAATATTTTTATTAATTAAATTTATTCATTTATTTTATATCCTGACTACAGTTTCCCCTCCTTTCTCTCCCCCACCTCCTCTCTGCTACCCCTAATCCAGTCCTCCTCTCTTTCTGTTCAGAAATTGGCAGACCTACCATGAGTATCAACAAAGCATGGCATATCAAGTTGCGTTAGGGCTAAGCTTCTCCCTTTGTATGAGGCTGAGCAAGGCAACTCAGTATGAGGAATAGTTTCCCAAAAGAAGCAAAAGAATCAAAGACAGCCCCTCCTCCCACTGCTAGGAGTCCCACAAGTAAACAAAGCTATACTACTCTTACACATAGATAGTGCCCCTGGATTCACCCCATCAGGGTCCCTGCCTGGCAGTCCAAACTGTGTGGGCATTCATGAGTCCAGGGCAGTTGTTCCTGTGGACTTGCTTCTTGTGTCCTTGACCACCATGGCTTATTTGAAATATTTCTTTTTAAATTTGAAATATGGGTACGTGTGTCTGTTGAGGGGATGTATAATTTTGAGTGCTCTAGGAGTCCAAGAGGGAGTGGCAGGTCCATGGGAGCTGGAGTAACAGTTTTTGTGATCCCTTAGATACCCATCATTTATCATCATTTCTGCCCCAGCAATGCTTAAGCATGCATGGTGGCCTATTTATGGCCGTTCTCCAGCATTCCTATACTGGGCAGTCCTAGATGCTTGTGTTATTGTCATACCCATAGTTTCACACTTTCCTTTATGCTGTCTATCCAGTGTTTTGTTGGGGGGGAGGTGGAGCTTATCCCATGTACTCCTTATCCCATGTACTCATCCAAGCAGTGCTATCTTTGGGTATCTGCTGTCATTCATTCTTATAACATGGCCAAAAACCTCAAGCACTGTTGCCATATCATGTAGTTTACTTCTTTCTTTAAACGGAGATGCTTCTTAATGATATTACTGCATGTCTATCTCTTCGTGTGATGGCTAGAATCCTCCTGAGACATGTAATCTCAAACACATCAAGCCGCTGTTCTGAGGAATGCTCATTTTCCAGGTTTCAGAGTGGTAAAGAAGACAGCTCAAGGCAAGTGTCCCATATACTTGTAATTTGGTTGTTGTCTTTATGGCTCTTGCTGACCAAACCTTTCCTAGTGCCTGGAATGCAGCCCTCACTTTCCCTATCCACCTCTTAATGTATGAAATAGTTCCCTCCTTTGAACTGAGGTTTCCTTCCTGGTAGACAAAGTTGACTGTTTGCTTGAGGTTCTAATTCTTTCTTACAATGATAAAAATTTTGTGCACCCTTCCCAAGTGTGGTATCTCAGTCTTCTCAATGTTTGCTTTCATACCAAGGTTTTCACTGACTTCCACCGCTCTATTTACCATGGCCTGCAACTCATTTGTACTTTCATTAAGCAATGCTGTATCATTGGTCAAATGCAAGCTATTGATTCACACACCACCTATCTGCACACCTATCTCCTCTTCCTCCAGGGCTGTTGCTATTATTAATTCCAGGAATGTGTTAGAGAGTAGTTTTGAGAGGATGCATTTCTGAAACACTTCTACGACTGTCTTAAACTAATCACTTAATTCTCCATAGACTTTGACTGATGCAAATGTATCTTTACAGGCATTTTCTAGTATTCTTGTGATTTTCTCTGGGTACCTGCAGACCCTTATTATTTCCCAACATTTTTTCCTCCAAATGCTACCGAATGCCTTCCTGAAATCGATGGAACAGACATATAAGTCTTTTCTAAATTCTTCGTATTTTTCTGCCAGTTTCCTCAAAGTGAAGATCTGATCAGTTGTGCTCTTGTTAGCTCTGAATCCACACTGAATCTCTGCTAGGATTTCCTCTTCTCTGTCTTTGATAATTTGCAGGATAATAGAGAAAAATATCTTACTGCTATGGCACAACAAACTAACATCCCTGTAATCTGAGCAGTCTAGCTTGCCCCTCCCTGGATACCCAAGTGCTCTTAATTATTGAACCATCTCTCTAGTGCTGGTAGTTGGTCTTCTGTCATTCTAAATGGCTTCTGGAGCCTTTAAAATTGAGTTGAAATAGTTGGAGTGACCAAGGTAAAGATAATTCTAGAATTTATTGTTTACTGAAGTACTGTTTCCTAAAGGAGTGTCAGATTGGAATGACAAAAGGAACTGTTGTTCTACACTTTGTCAGTGACCATTTCTGCTTCCATCAGGATTTGTCAAATATGTAAGAAGCTTTGCCTTGCCCAATCCCTTTGTTTCCAACAAACCTTCACACTCTCTGCACATATTGCACACACACTGGTCTCAGGGAAACTCTAGAAAGGAGGTAGCATTGTGTAACAAGTATTTCACTTTTAAGACTGAAATTGAAAATGTCTGACTCCAGCATTATATTTTTTTTTCTGAAAAGTTAATGTTTGCCACTTTTTCAGACTATTTGTGAGTGTGTTGTGGTTCATAACTAGCAGAGGATTGCTTTTGTCTCTGCATATTGTAAATGCATGCATTAGCCCTGTCAGGCCCTGGTGATATACTTGATACAAGATTCCAAGTAATTTAAAGTCTGGCATAGTTAAATTACTGACATCTCAGTACACTTTATAGTCACTATAGACAAAAAATATCCTGTTTTAATTAGCAGATGTTTGAGGATTTCAGTTGCCATGGAGATTGTTTCTTAACACTTAAGGTGGATTGGAAAAGTTATATTTAATATGAGAAACACCTATCATATCTCCCTCTGCAAAAAAGTTAGGTTGGTGATATGAGGTAAGTGTTACGATATTCAGGAAAGTGTTGTTGTTTAGATGTAAATTACTATTCTCAGTTTAAAAAATACTGCCCTAAAGTGACAATATTAATGCTCTAAAATTGCTACACTAAAATTACTGAGATTCAAGGATGTATAAAATATCTGTATGTAAAGCATAAAATTCATAATAGGAGTCAAGGGATGATATAAAATTTTATATTTTAGGATATTTATTTTTCTAAAATTGAAGAATCTCTTAAAATGAAACTATGGACTTCAACAGACTGCTATTGATTCATATAAACTCTTTTTTTTTTTTGTTTTGTCAGGATAGGAGAAGAAGAGCAAAGTTCAGTGCTAGAAAATGTTCATGGTGGGAGGATGAATTCTCCATTCATATAATGCATTTGAACATTTCTCATAAACATCCATCTTAAACTGACACCTTGGCTTACAACAATTTGTCAAGCAACTGTTTTAAAAGCAGTGTAAATCTTCAGGTCATTTTCTCATAATTATACTCCATCCCTCAGAAACTTTATTGAAATGTAGTTTTCCAATCAAGACATGACTGATAGGGAGAAACAAGAAAACCCCACTTCTTTTAGGTCAAACTCTGTGCACTGTGACATATTTACTGAAGGCTTCTTCCCCAGCTTCGTTCTTTTCATTGCCCGTGAAGAGAGACCGGACTTAGAAAATAAGGCTGACATATCTGACGGCCCTAAAGTCCAGATTTAGCTGCAGATATACAAAAGGAGTCTTCCCTCCTCTTCTTTATTAATAACTCCTTTTCATTCTTTATTACCTGACACCAAATGCCACCCATTTCCTCTCGGTGTTACATATGGCTAGACCATTTGGAAGGGAACTTTGGTGCTTGAAAAGTTGTATGAAAGATTTTCCCCCATCAAGAAAGTCAATTGCCATCTAAGGACTGGGAAAGTATACAAGTGTCAAGAAACAGCATTTATAAACTGTAACTTTTCCTAAAAAAGAACAACTTGTATCAACAAGAATCACATCCATCAGTGTACACATTAAGGAGACTTTAACAGGATTTTTAAAGTTTGGGATCAAGTCAAAATGCATACCATTAAGGATTCTCTTGCTAAAAACAAAAGCTTATTCAGCACTACTAAATTTGCTCATAAATTGTCATCTCTGATTTAGTAGCTATTTTATAGAGAGGAATAAGCAGAGCTTGGCAGAAACACTGAAATAAATTTGGGGAGCTAGTTGAATGTGGGGACAAAAGTGGTCAGGGCAGTTTGACTGAAAATGTTATGCCCTTACTTTCTCTGAGTAAGCAGGAAAGTGGACTCTGGAACCTAGAAAAGCATCCACCAGCAGCAGGGGTACAAGGTCATCCTCCTCCACACAGAGTCTGGAGCCACTCATGGCCATATGACACTGGCACTCAAAAATAAACAAATAACCAAGCTGACTCAGACACAGGAGGCAGCTTTGCATTTTAGGGCTTGCCTCAGATTGGAGACAACTCAGTTTACTGTTCTGTGCAGAACCCATAGCAATAAAGGATCTGAATGGTGAAGTATGGAGGCAGGGATGGCAGAATATGAGAAAATAAAGAAGACAGGAAAGCTTCTACCAGGAAGGTTTGCATGAGTTGAGAACTTATGCTGATCAAGTTTATTAAGTGCTATCTGAGGGGGAAACATGGTACAAAGTCAGCAGAAAGGTAATGAAGCAACGTTGGGATGAGCACAGAATACCTCAGACACAGCTGCCTTAAAACTGATCACCTGAGCCAGGAGTCTGAGTCAAGTTCCCAGGAGCCACAACCCTAACTTCTTTGAGACCCTGTCTCCAGCCCCAAGCCAGACCTTACCAGATTAACCTCTGGACAAGGGCATAGAACTAATGTTTTCTTGTCTTTAAACTCGGGCTTCTGAGAAAGTCTTGAATGACCAGACAGAATGGGAGATCAGCTTGACTACAGCAGGTCTAAATGAGCAAAAGGTAGTACTATAGCAATGAATATGTTGTAGGAAGATTACTCTCTTTTAAGTTCTCTCTCTCCCTCCATGTCTTTCTCCTTTCTCTTTGTCCCAGATAATAAAATTAAGATTTCAAGTATGTTATTTACTTACTCAAACAGCATATGTAATATATATTCTAGATGGAATGTAAAATAGAGGATGTATAGGAGAAGAGACAATATTCTTTCCACTGTACAAAATATAATCCCTCCAGAACCCAGAAATATCCACTGCCTAGAATAATTATACAGAATTTTACTTAGATATTCATTATAGCCACAAGGAAATATAGATTTTCCGGTATACAAGTATATGATCAGTTCATGACAATTAATGTAGTTTTCCTATATTTAAATCAGATTCATTTTAAGAGTTTAAAAAAATGAAAATGAAGAAGAAACTGTAAAAATCACTTAACCAAATTACAGTACTATCAATAGAAATGTCAATTTTGAAAACCAGAAATATGAAACCTAATGGATTTTTACTGAGCTATGGGTCAGATAAAGCCAAATTAAAATTTCAGATTTTGCTCATCAGTATTGGATTCATTAACATGTTTAATATGAAAGTAAAGCTAAAAGATACATTTATTTTCCCATAAGTGCTAATCACTATATATGCTAAGAAATTTGAATCATCAATTGATCATAAATTTTTTCCTTCATTTGTAAAACAAAATTATTTTCTTAGTGAAAATTTTTACAAAATGCTATACAAGATATTTTCTCTTTAAAGAAGGCATTTCTTGTCACAGATAATATGCAATAATACCATAACACACTAATCACATTACACAAAAACAAAGTTTGTTTCCTTAGTGTCTGATCAACCTACTGTGAATTGTATCAACTTAAATAATGTATTTTGAAATATAAATACAAACATTTTTGAAAGGGTGAGTTATTTGTGAGGAGAATATGAATAAAGAAGCAATCTAAATGAGACTTAGAGAGGACATTCTGACATGTTCACATTTTTTAAATTTTATTTTGAGAGTCTAATATAATTACAGCATTCCTCTCTCCCCTGTCCTGCATCTAAACACTACCATATGCCCTTCCTTTCAATCTTTCAAAATCATGAACTCCTTTTTCATTATTATTGCATGTGTTTATCTATATCTGCCAATGTATATTTATATCAGCTATATCTTTATGCATTGATATTCCTAAATATAACCTTCTCATTCTGTATAATGCTATGTGTATATATGTTTTCAGGGATAATCATTTGGTATTGGATAACACATTGGTATGTTCTTCCATCACACTGTGTTGGCTATCAACCAAGCATGGCATATAAAGTTGCAGTAAGACTAATCACCTCCCTGGTAGTAAGGCTTGACTCAACAACGCAGTGTGAGGAAAAAAGTTCCCAAAGAAGACAAAAGAGTCAGAGACAGCCCTTACTCCAACTTTTAGGAGTCTCAGAAGAAAATCAAGCTACCCAACAATAACATATATGAAGAGGGCCTAGGTCAGATCTATACAGGCTCTCTGGTTGCCAGTTCAGTCTCGTTAAGCCCCTGTGAGCCCGAGTTAGCTGGTTTGGTGGGTTTTCTTGTGTAGTCAAGACCTTCTTGCTCTTATAGCCCTTCATGACCCTTTTGCAAAGGCTCCCCTGAGCTCTGCCTTATGTTTATCTATGGATATGTGCTTCTATTACCATCACTTGCTGAATAAAAAGCATTTCCTATGGCAATTGGACTAGCCACCAACCAATGTAGAATATTGTTAGGAATTTCATTGACATTTTTTCCAGTCTTATTTGGCTCTATCTTATGTCTCTGAGCTATCCAGCCTCTGGTTTCCCGGCCCTCCTGGCAGTGTCAAGGATTGGTGTCCCTTTAGTGGCTTGCTCCTATCTCAAGCTGAATCAGTCATTGGTAGGCTAAAACCATAATTTCTGCACCACTTTTTCCCCAATACATCTTGTAGGCAGGAAAACTTGTAGGTCTACAGTTTTTTGGCTTGGTTGGTATCCCAGTTGCTTCACTGGAATTCTTATCTGGTTACAGGAGATGACCAGTAAAGGAAACTTTACTTTAGATATGGTCACCCTTGTAGATAACTCAGAGATTCCAATGCCCTAGGTTCCTAGCGTGTCCCCAAGGTGTTCCTACCTATAATATCTATTCTATTTCCCCTTCTCAGAGAGATCCATGCATCCCCACTTTGAGTCTTTCTTGTTACTTAGCTTCTCTGGGTCTGAGGTTTGTCCTTTGTAACCCTGATCTCTCTAAGACTTTTATCATGAATGGTTGTTAGATTTTGTCAAAGGTCTTCTCAGCATTTAAAAGCGATTATGTCTGTTTCTTTCAGTTTGTTTACACTGAAAGATTTTCATGTTTTGAACCCTTTCTACATCTCTGGGATGGAGCCAGAGATCATTACCAGGGTGAATGATCAATTTGATGTGTATTTAGATTTTGTTTGCAAGTATTTTATTGAGTGTTTTTGCATCTATTATTTATCTGTTTGATTTCTGTCTAGAGATCAGTCCATTGGTGAGAATGGGATGTTGATATTTCCCACTATTAATGTGTGATGTTGATGTATTCCCACTATTAATGTGTGAAGCTCACCACAAACATGCTAGCTCAAGCCTCTTCAAATTGTGCAAACATTTCTTTCAAATCCAGATACAAAGATACTTTGCTATACATCCCTTTTTATTTTGTTGGATAATTTGAAGAATAATGGCATTAACTCTTCTTTGGAAGTTCGGTAAAATTCTGTGGTTAATCTGCCTGACACTGAGAGTTTTTTCCAGGGCAGGGGAGATTTTTTTTTTTTTTTGACTGCTTCTATTTCAGTGAGGGTTATAGGTCAATTTATATTGTTTATCTTGTCCTGGTTTAACTTTAGTAAGTGATACCTATAAAGGAAAATATCAGTTTCTTTTAGATTTTCCATTTTTTTAGAGTGTAGATTTATTTTTGTTTTCTTTTGTTTTGCGAAATAAGGTTTCTCTCTGTAACAGCCCTAGCTTTCCTGAAACTTACTCTGTAGATTTGGCTGGCCTTGAACTCACAGAAATCTGTTTGCCTCTTCCTCCCAAGTGCTGGGATTAAAGGCATTTACCACCATTGCCAGGCATTTGTTAAGGAATATTCTCATGATTCTCTGGATTTCCTAGTTATCTGTTGTTATATCTACGTTTTCATAACTAATTTCATTAATTCAGATCTTTCCCCTTTGTATTTTGGGTAAATTAGCTAAAAGTTTATCAGTTGTTGATTTTCTCAAATAACCAAATTTCCATTTCTGATTTTGATAATTTGGAATATCTCTACACCTTTTAGTTAGCTTGCATAAGAGTCTGTCTATTTTCTAGATTTTTCTCAAAGAACCAACTCTTTGTTTCATTTTTCTATTGTTCTGTTTGTTTCTATTTTATTGATTTCATCTTGAATTTGATTATTTCTTACAGTATATTCTTCTTGAATATGATTACCTCTTTTTGTTCTAGGACTTTCAAGTGTGCTATTAAGTTTCTAGTATAAAATCTCTTTAGTTTTCTTGTTTTTTTTTCCTTGTTTTTTAGTGTAGAAACGTAGAGCTTTAAACTTACATCTTAGTTTGTGATCCTAGAGAAGCTAAATAAGATGGTGAACCCATACAGAGCTACAGTATTGAAAACAGCTTGGTATTGACATAAAAACAGAGAAGTCGACCAATGGAATCGAATAGAAGACCCTGACATTAACCCACAAACCTATGAACACCTGATTTTTGATAAAGGAGCTAAAAGTATACAATGGAAAAAAGAGAGCATCTTCAACAAATTGTGCTGGCAAAACTGGATGTCAACCTGTAGAAGAATGAAAATAGATCCATATCTATCACCATGCACAAAACTCAAGTCCAAATGGATTAAAGACCTCAATATCAGTCTGAACACACTAAACCTGATAGAAGAGAAAGTGGGAAGTACTCTACAACACATGGGCACAGGAGACCACTTCTTACATACAACCCCAGCAGCACAGACATTAAGGACCTCATTGAATAAATGGGACCTCCTGAGACTGAGAAGCTTCTGTAAAGCAAAGGACACTGTCGCTAAGACACAAAGGCAACCCACTAACTGGGAGAAGATCTTCACCAACCCCACAACTGACAAAGGTCTGATCTCCAAAATATATAAAGAACTCAAGAAACTAGACTGTAAAAGGCTAACCAACCCAATTATAAAATGGGGCATTGAGCTGAACAGAGAATTCTCAACAGAAGAACTTCAAATGGCCAAAAGACACTTAAGGTCATGCTCAACTTCCTTAGCGATCAGGGAAATGCAAATCAAGACAACTTTAAGATACCATCTTACACCTGTCAGAATGGCGAAAATCAAAAACACCAATGATAGCCTTTGTTGGAGAGGTTGTGGAGAAAGGGGTACACTCACCCATTGCTGGTGGGAATGCAAACTTGTGCAACCACTTTGGAAAGCAGTGTGGCGGTTTCTCAGGAAATTTGGGATCAACTTACCCCTGGACCCCGCAATACCACTCTTGGGAATATACCCAAGAGAGGCCTTATCATACAACAAAAGTATATGCTCTACTATGTTCATAGCAGCATTGTTTGTCATAGCCAGAACCTGGAAACAACCTAGATGCCCTTCAATGGAAGAATAGATGAAGAAAGTATGGAATATATACATATTAGAGTATTATTCAGCAGTGAGAAACAAGGACTTCTTGAATTTTGCATACAAATGGATGGAAATAGAAAACACTATCCTGAGTGAGGTAAGCCAGACACAAAAAGAGGAACATGGGATGTACTCACTCATATTTGGTTTCTAGCCATAAAACAAGGACATTGAGCCTATAATTAGTGATCCTAGAGAAGCTAAATAAGGAGAACCCAAAGAAAAACATATAGGCATCCTCCTGAATATTAACCTTCAGCAAGCGATGAAAGGAGACAGAGACAGAGACCCACATTGGAGCACAGGACTGAATTCTCAAGGTCCAAATCAGGAGCAGAAGGAGAGAGAGCACGAGCAAGGAACTCAGGACCATGAGGGGTGCACCCACACACTGAGACAATGGGGATGTTCTACTGGGAACTCACCAAGACCAGCTGGCCTGGGTCTGGAAAAGCCTGGGATAAAACCGGACTCTCTGAACATAACGGACAATGAGGACTACTGAGAACTCAAGAACAATGGCACTGGGTTTCTGATCCTACTGCACATACTGGCTTTGTGGGAGCCTAGGTAGTTTGGACTCTCAACTTACTAGACCTGGATGGAGGTGGGGGGTTCCTTGGACTTCCCACAGGACAGGGAACCCTGATTGCTTTTCGGGCTGAGGGGGGGGGACTTAATTAGGGGAGGGGGAGGGAAATGGGAGGCGGTGGCTGGGAAGAGACAGAAATCTTTAATAAATAAATAAATTAAAAAAAATAAAAAAAAAGAAGGTGAACCCAAAGAAAAACATATATTTATCCTTCTGGATATTAGAAGTAGACAAGATTGCCAGGCAAATGTTGGGAGGATGAGGGTGGTAATGGGTTGGGAGGAAGGGGAGATGGGGAGAGAGAAGGGAGAAGGGGAGGATTGGGGAGAGCTTGGGGGAATGGGATGGTTGAGATGGAGGAAGGGTGGATATGGGAGCAGGGAAGAAGATCTCTTAACTAAGAGAGCCATTTCAGCATTGGCAAGAGACTTGGCTGTAGAGGGGTTCTCAGGTGTCCACAGGGATTTCCCCAGCTAGGTACATGGGCAGCAGAGGATGGGGTGCCTGAACTGGCCTTCTCCCATAGCCACACTGATGAGTATCTTGCATATCACTATAGAACCTTCATCTGGTGATTGATGGAGATAGAGACAGAGATCCACATTGGAGCACTGGACTGAGCCCCCAAGGCCCAGACGAAGAACAGAAGGATGGAGAACATGAGCAAGGAAGTCAGGACCGCTAGGGGTGCGTCCACCCAGGGAGATGGTGGGACTTATCTAATGGGAGCTTACCAAGGCCAGCTGGACTGGGACTGAATGAGCATGTTATCAAACCAGACTCTCTAAATGTAGCTGACAATGAGGGCGGACTGAGAAGTCAATGATAATGACACGGGATTTTGAATCTACTGCATGTACTGGCTTTTTGGGAGCCTAATCTGTTTGGACACACACCTTCCTAGGATGAGAGGGAGGCCTTGGACTTCCCACAAAGCAGGGCAACCTGACTCCTCTTAGGACTGGAGAGCAAGGGGGAGAGAAATTTGGGCGAGTGGGCGGGAAATTTTTTAATAAATAAATATATAAAATAAAAATTTTAAAAAGAAAATAGAGTTGGACTGTTGCTTGAGATTATATTGCTTATGGCTATTTCCTATGATAGGATTGCCATTTATGCTTTGTTAATCCTACCAATATATGAGCATGGGAGGACTTTCCATCTTTTGATATTGTTTTCAATTTCTTTATTTAATGTCTTATATTTTTAGCATATAGGTCTTTCATTTGCTTGGTTAGAGTTATACCATGAACATTTTATATTATTTGACACTATTGGAAAAGGTGTTGTTTCCCTGATCCCTTTTACAGTTCATTTGCCATTTTTATATAGGAGGGCAACTAATTTTTTACTGAAAGTGTTTATGAGCGGTAGGACTTCCCTAGTAAAGTTTTCAGGGTCACTTACCTTTGCAAGTAATGATAATTTTACTTTTTCCTTTCCAATTTGTGTTCCCTTGATCTTCTTCAGCTTGTCATATTGTTCTTGCTAAGACTTCAAGTGCTATACTACATATAGATGGAGAAAATGATCACTTATGTTTCATTTCTGATTTTAGGAGGAAGGATCTGAAATTCTTGTCCATGAAAGTTAATGTTGAATATGTGTTTGCTGCAATTTGCCTTTATTATGTTGAGGTATGTCCCTTGTATACCTAATGTCTCCAAGACTTTTATAATGAAGTAGTGTTGGATTTTGGAATTTGTTAAAGGTCTTTTTGTGCATCTAATGATATAATCATGTGGTTTTAGCCTTTCATTATGTTTATATGGTGTATGACATTCATCAGTTTCTGTGATAACCCATCCCTGAATTTTGGGGATGAAATCTTCTTGATCATGGCAGAAGATATTTTTTTATTTATGCTTGGATTTGGTTTGCAACTGTTTAATTGAGAATTTTTGTCTGTATATTCATAGGGGAAATTGGCCTATAATTCTTGATGGAGGAAGGTCATTGGTTAAGTAATAAAGAAACTGCTTGGCCTCATAGGTTAAAACATAGGTGGGAGGAGTAAACAGAACAGAATGCTGGGAGGAAGAGGAAGTGAGCTCAGACTCGACAGCTCTGCTCTCTGGAGCAGAGACGCCATGCTCCTCTCCCCCAGGTAGATGTGATAGCTCTGTTCTCTGAGACACATGCGATGAAGCTCCAACCCAGGATGGACATAGGCTAGAATCTTCCCGGTAAGACCGGTGCTACACAGATGATTAGAAATGGGCTAAATTAATATGTGAGAATTAGCCTAGAAGAGACTAGATAGTAATGGGCCAAGCAGTGTTTAAATGAATACAGTTTGTGTGTTGTTATTAAGGGACATAAGCTAGAGAGGCGGCCGGGGTGCTGGGGATGCAGCCCCGCTGCACATATTACTATAAATTCTAATTTTGGTATCATAATTGTAGTGGCATTTCATTTGTATTTTAATAAATAAAGCTTGCCTGAGGGTCAGAAAAGTAAAACAGCCACACTAGCCAGCCTTACAGACCAGGCAGCAATAACACACACATCTTTAATCTAATTAGCCACATTAGCTTGCCATAGGAACCAGGTGCTAGTGGCACGTGCCTTTAATCCCATAACAAGAGAGCATTATGAAATGAAAAAGACAGCTTTCAGGCTCAGTCTCATCCTGAGATTCCTGGAGGCAGGATCACCATTTTGGACCGAAATAGAGCTAAGAGCCAGTGACTGTCTGTTTTGCTTTCCTGGTCCTCAGGTGGAATCCCAATATCTGACTCTGAATTTTTATTAAATGTACTTTTACAAAATAACTGTAAAAATTGTTGTACAATGTTTTGTCTGTGCCTATTTTGTGGAGTAATTTGAAAAGAATTGGAATTAACTCTTTTTCAAAACTGGTAGAATTTTGCAGTAAAAGCATCTGGCTCTGGAAAAAAGCTTACATCTTAGAACTTCATTCATTGTATTATGTAAAGTTGGGAAATGAATTTATAGTTATTTTTGAAATGAATGAGTTAATTGTGATCACCATGTTGTTGATTTATTTATACATATAATAATAAGAGTTTCAATGTAACATAATTAGTATTTAGTATCATCAACACATTTTTAGAAAAAAACAATTTTAAGTCCTTGCATTTCCTTGGGTTCCCCTTCTTACTTAGCTTCTTTAGGTTCACCAATTGTAGACTCCATGACCCTTATTTATGGCTAGAAACCAATTATGAGTGAGTACATCCCATGTTCATCTTTTTGGGTCTGGGATACCTCACTCATGATAGTGTTTTCTATTTCCATCCATTTGCATGCAAAATTCGAGAAGTCATTGTTTTTTACCGCTGAGTAGTACTCTAATGTGTAGATATTCCATACTTTCTTCATCCATTCTTCCATTGAAGGGCATCTAGGTTGTTTCCAGGTTCTGGCTATTACAAATAATACTGCTATGAACATAGTTGAACAAATGCTTTTGTCATATGATAGGGCATTTCTTGGGTATATTCCCAAGAGTGGTATTGCTGGGTCCAGGGGTAGGTTGATCCCGAATTTCCTAAGAAACCGAAACACTGACTTCCATAGTGGTTGCACAAGATTGCATTCCCACCAGCAATGGATGAGGGTACCCCTTCCTCCACAACCTCTCCAGCAAAGGTTATCGTTGGTGTTTTTGACTTTAGCCATTCTCACAGGTGTAAGATGATATCTCAAAGTTGTTTTGATTTGCATTTCCCTGATTGCTAAGGAAGTTGAGCATGACCTTAAGTGTCTTTTGGCCATTTGAACTTCTTCTGTTGAGAATTCTCTGTTCAGCTCAGTACCCCATTTTTTAATTGGGTTAATTAGCATTTTAAAGTCTAGTTTCTTGAGTTCTCTATATATTTTGGAGATCAGTCTGTTGCAGGGTTGGTGAAGATCTTCTCCCAGTCAGTAGGTTGCCTTTGTGTCTTAGTGAAAAACATATAGTTATCCTCTTGGCTAAGGGAAGTAGACAAAATTGCCGGGGAGAAAATTGGGATCTTGGGGTGGGGTGGGTTGGGGGTAAGGGGAGATGGGGAGAGAAAAGTTAGAAAGGAAGGAGGTCGGGCCTTGGGAAAGCAGGAGGATTGGGATAAAGGAAGGTTGGACAGAGGAGCACGGAACCACAATTCTTAGTTAAGGGAACCACTTTAGGGTTGGCAAGAGACCTGACCCTAGAGGGGCTCCCAGGTGCCCAAGCTGAGGTCCCCAGTTAGTTCCTTGGGCAGTTGAGAATAGGGAACCTGAAATGACCCTATCCTTGAGCAATACTGACGAATATCTTGCATATCATCATAGAACCCTCATCTGGTGATGGATGGAGATAGAGACAGAGACCCACACTGGAGCACTGGACTGAGCTCCCAAAGTCCCAATGAGGAGCAGAAGGAGGGAGAACATGAGCAAAGAAGTCGGGACCACGAGGGATGCACCCACCCACTGAGACAGTGGAGCTGATCTATTGAGAGCTCACCAAGACCAGCTGGACTGTGACTGAAAAAGCATGGGATAAAACTGGACTCTCTGAACATGGCGAACTATGAGGGCTGATGAGAAGCCAAGGACAATGGCACGGGGGTTTGATCCTACGTAATGTGCTGGCTTTGTGGGAGCCCAGCCAGTTTGGATGTTCACCTTCCTAGATATGGACGGAGGTGGGATGTCCTAGGTCTTACCACAGGGCAGAAAACCCTGACTGCTCTTTGGACTGGAGAGGGAGGGGGAAAGGAGTGGGGGGAGGGGGAGAAGGGTGGGAGGAGGGGGCGTAGGGGCGGAGGAGGGGGAGGGAAATGGGAGGCTGGGAAGAGGTGGAAACTTGATTTTTTTTCTCCTTTTCTCAATAAAAAAAAATCTAAAAAAAAAGTCCTTGCATTAAATAATTGCAGAAATTTATATATTCCGATTGTAGAAAACATTTATCACCTTGAAAAAAACTTCATTGATTATATAAAAGCCAATATTTCATTAAAATGTGGAAGAAAAGACTCTGCTTAGTTATTATTATTATTTTTTTTTTAGAAAATCTCATTCAAAACAATATATACTGGGTACTTTTATCATGTTGTAAACATGAATCAAAAAAGAATCATCTTTCAGTAGGAAGATGTTTTTTCTCATATCTTTGCAATTATAGCCAGTCTTTGTAGAAGGAGCTGCTGGCCGCTTCTTGCCACCCGGCTCCTGGCCACTGGCTAGCTTTATACCCGAAATAACAACACACAAATTGTATTCTTCTAAACACTGTCTGTCCCATTAGCTCTAGCCTCTTACTGGCTAATTCTCACATCTTGGTTAACCCATTTCTCTTAATGTGTGTAGCACCACAAGATGGTGGCTTGCTAGGAAAGATTCAGCATGTCTGACCTGGTGGCTGGCTCCATAGTGTCTGACCCAGAGAGGAAAGGCATGGCAATTGCCTCACTTCCCTCTTCCTCCAGCATTCTGTTCTGTCTACTCCACCAACCTAAGGGCTGGCCTATCAAGTGGCCAAGGCAGTTCCTTTATTAACCAATGAAATCAACATAAAACAGAAGACCCTCCCACATCAAGTCTTTCATGGCACAAAATGCTTGATCATAATAGTAACTCTAGGCTGCAGCATGATACAAATGGGACTGCTTGCTCTTATCTGGTACATTGAAAAGCAGAGACAATCCATACCAGTGCTCATTTAGATTGTCTTCTCATTTTGTTATTGTTGTTTATTCATCCCAACACTCCAGTCATTGGATGTGGACACTTACACATAGGCAAGGTGCTACCCCTCAGTCAATCAAATTTGCATATATCCTGAATACACACACACACACACACACACACAGTCACGCACAGATGTCTCAGAAGTGCCTATATTTCTTAGTTCACTATATTCACAGCTGAAATTAACCATCATACATTTCTTTCTTTTTTTAAGCACTCAGAAGATAGTAAATGCTTATGCCTTTGCCTAAGGAACTAAAATCCATAAAAAAAAACATCAAGCTTTCAACTTACACCACATAGAGCATCAAAAACAACAGCCATAACATGTGTTTTATGAGATGACCTTGAATTCAAAGTAGCACTGTTTTGACCTGACACAAGTCTTGTTGAAGGAGACATTGTCATACTTCTTTTCTTGGGGTCATTGAGTTGATCTGTTAGCAATGAAACAATTCTTTAAACACTATTAGTTGAATCTTAATCACATATTTGCATCTTTCATCAATTTCATTTTAATACATTATCTGGAGCAAATTAAATCTACTTTGTTCTCTGCCCATGATCTACAATATTTTCCTGAAGTTGAAAGTACAAGTAGAGTAGTACTGCCCATTGATGTTATACCTTGAAGTTTTTCCATTTTAATGAGTGCGGAAGAGGGGAAATAAACAACCTGAAACAAAGAAGAACAACCTAGCACAAGCCCAAATTATTGAGAGAATTATGAGACCTTTCTAATAATTAGCTCACTGTAAAGTGTACAATTATATACTACCAGTCAATTTGACCTATATTAATATGCAAGGAAGCAAACTGAAAGTATTTGTGAGAGTTTTGGTTAAAGACTACAAATGACTCAGATATTACCAAGTGTATACTTGTATCCATATGTCTGAAACCATAGAACCAAATCCCAATGCCATTAATAAATGGAACTAGCCAAAATATTGCTAAAATTTTCACTAACTTCACTCTACTGAAATGTGGATGTTAGAACCATGAAAATTTTCTCTAAGACAAACTAAAGTAAGGTAGGACAGATAACCAGATTCAACCCAAGCTCTTGTTATATATCTTGCACCTGACTTTCACACAGCAACTCATTGCATGCATTAGTGTAGGTCCAATGATCAGTATGCATTATGAAATGTGTTTGGGCAATTTTACAGGAGTTTCAGGCAGTGTAATTACAGAAAATTGGACCTCACATTTCTCCTTCAAAATCAAACAAAGTTAGAGAACCTATTCTTTGGTTTAGATGAAAGCTTAGAATATTCACTGCTTCATAGGGACTGAGGTGATTTAAGATTACTCTGGTTATTAATTCTTACAAAAAGTAGTTTACACTAAAGTTTATTTTTTCATATTTATTAAAAGTTTTTCATCTAAAATGTTTCATTTTCCCTCTTTGATCTCTTCAGCATGCATTTACAGACCACAAAGTTATTATAAAAACAAGAATTGAGAAAAAGGATATCTCTGGAGTCTTTTATATGGTTTTACCAAATGCACTGTAATAAACTTTAGGGAATTTCCATACAATGAGACATTGAATGAAAATACAGCTGATGATAAAATAGAAGGCACTGTCTGAGGTTCACAAATCAAAGTTGAAACAAGAACAAAACCTTTTCTGACTCAGTAGTAAAGATGAAAACAAAAGGCAAATAAAACTGTTAATAAGCAGAAAATATTTGTCATCTGTTCTCCCTAAGAACTAGGGAAATCTGTAAGGTGTGGAATGTCTGAAGGACACTGTTAAACTGTTTAGTTGAAGTGCATAAAGTCTCATTTAAGCAAACACTGGATAAACACTTCTTTTCATTGCATATCAACCATTTACTGACAGATTTCTGTCATAAAACCAATATATTTATTTAATGGTATCTTGACTTGAAAATTTGAGTCTAAGGATATGTTATTTTGGAAAAGAGGTTCTGCTTTTGTTTTCACAGAGGATGAGAACTGTGGATTCCTTCTAGACTAATGTGGTTTGATGGTACAAGAACCCCTGAAAGGTCTCCATGAACCATAAAATTGTTTCACCCAAAAAACAGCAAGAAGCAGTTTGGAGAAAACTATGCCCAAATTCACAGAATGATTGTTTATAAATGTTTTCATTTAAAGGGGGCTGACTATAAATGGTTAAATGGTCACAGTTGATCACTAAAAATGGAGAAGAGATATGATAGAAAGATGAATACTTTATATTGGTATAGATCTTTCTCTACACTGTGTATATGTATTTCTACTCTTGTTTAAGGTTTTATGTTCATACAGCTCATTTAAAAATGTAACTTATAATTAAAAATTACACATTAATAGTCATTTATAATATTCAAACTTGTCATGTTATTTAGGATTTCTGGATATACAGAGATATATTTTAGAGAGATAATCTTTAATACTTCAAACACCTATACAATATGACATTTAATTTTTTTAAGAACTTAGACTTTTCTCAACAGTGAGACATGTCTGCTTCTGGCAGCACCAATTACTACAGAGAGTTTGATGGGCATTAAGAAACTCATTATGAAATTTGCCTTCAATGTGACAAGGTTTGCCATTTGGGCAAGCAATTGTTCTTTCCTGGACAGTTTAATGGCGTGCTGTATAAAATGGACATGCAGGTCCCACAGAAAAGTGACTGCTGAACTTTTCAAAGGACAAGATGGTCCTTCAGGGTTTCTGCTTCATGAAAGAAACTGTCCAACATTTTGAAGGACACAGAAAAAGACAACTGATGAACTTTGACAGTACAAGACAGAACAGATCTACAAATTTCCTGAAGTCTCCTGGATACTATTGGTCTGTAGGTGTAATATGGATGCCAAAACACTACAGAAAAACTTTGGGTGACTGTCCAGGCACTGAGATATCTCTGTCAATTCTAGAGTTTTAGAAGTTGCTTACAGTGCTCTTTCTGTTTACTTAAGTAATATTATATCCTCCTGGATATAATATGTGATGGAGTTGAGTACAGATTGTTTTAGTTATAGTTTTCCTTAGTTATGATAAAAGATAAATTAGATATGAAACTTTCCAGATACAAATAGACAAAATATTATAAGTGTAGTTTTTGCTTGATACTTTTGTTATATGCAATTTTACTGTGCTAAAGTTAAAATCTTCCGTTATAATTAGACAAAAAAGGGGAAATGTCCTTCTGTATATGTAATCATTTTATTGGTTGATGAATAAAGTTGTTTAGGCCAATGGCTTTGCAGACTAACTCCAGACAGGAAATCCAAACCGAAATATAGAGAGAAAGTAGGCATAGTCAAGGAAACACCATGTAGATGCCAAAGGAGAAAGATGCTAGAGTCTTACCTGTAGGCCGCAATCTCATAGTGATACACAGATGAATAGAAAAGGGTTGATTTAAGATGTAAGAGCTAGCTAGAAATATTCCTGAACCATCAGCAAACAATGCTGTAATTAATATAGATTCTGTGTGATTATTTGTGTCTGGGCTGCCGGGAAATTAACATGCTATATCTGCTTACACATATATCATCAGCCTTGCCAGCAAGCTAGCTTACATAGTGATCTATTAAAAGATCTAGAACTTAATTATCTATATAAATATATGCATATGTATTAAATATATGCTTAAAATGTGTATATAAAATCTATGTATAATATTATATTCTACTGCACTTTTAAAAATTGTATATATATATATATATATATATATATATATATATATCTTGTTTTTTCTGGATGTTACTGACTCTGATTTGTGTATCTGCTCATGTATGAAAGCCAGAGAATAACCTCAAATGTCTCAGTTTTGAAACAAGATCTTGCACTAGCCTGGAACCTCCCAAGTGTATAGTTTGGCTAGCAGACCCCAGTGCTTGTCTGCCTCCACCTACTAATTGATGAAATTACAAATGTGGTTACCATGCTGGGCTGACAGATTTTATATTGTTTTTATGAACCAACTTTGTCCATCTACTTTCAGTCTAGTATATTACTCACTCACCAATATCCTTACTCCCTAATTATTGAGATTGTAACTTGTACTAATGCAATTTTTAATTATTCAGGAAGGCTATATATGTGTGCATATGGATATAAAATATATCCAAAATAATCATATGCAAATTTTGATCTTATGCAATATTTGCCTACCAATATTTTCACTTTTGTGAAATTATTATCATGCTAAATACATGCTTTATAGAAATATTTATTAATGCATTGTTTTAATTTTCTTTTTTTAAATTTATTTATTTATTAAAGATTTCTGCCTCCTCCCCGCCACTGCCTCCTCCCCGCCACTGCCTCTTATTTCTCTCCCCTTCTCCCGATCAAGTCCCCCTCCCTCATCAGCTCAAAGAGCAATCAGGGTTCCCTGACCTGTGGGAAGTCCAAGGACCACCCACCTCCATCTAGGTTTAGTAAAGTGAGCATCCAAACTGCCTAGGCTCCCCCAAAGCCAGTACGTGCAGTAGGATCAAAAAATGCCCGATACAATTGTAATGGTTATTGGTATCTAAAGGAATTCAGCTCTTCAACTTGTATTGAGACACAATATGTAATGTGAGGTTCAATTATTCTCTGAATACAGTGTCTCCTCATGTAAACAGTTCTGTTGTTTTATCAGTCCGTAATTTTATAGAAATAGGAAGCACAATGTAGAATCTTGAAGTGTGTATCTACTTTTATAAAGATAAAAATGTACAATCAAGACTCAGACTTAGTTCTTCCTTATTGGGCTACTCCCAAAATCACCCAGAACTCTGTAGTTGCTTCTCTCAGTAGTTGCCAGCACTTCTTCATTCAGTGCTCGACATCTTTGCTTACTCCATTGTTAATGTCCTGATTTTTATGACACATCCTTGTACTGATTATGTTCAGCGATGTAAAACTATGACTCTTAGGACTCTTAAGTGGCAACTTTGCCACTGTTATTTGGTAGGTAACCTGGAACAAATGGCTTGGTGTGCCTGATCCTACATTCTTACGTGTCATTCTAAAATATAGTCAACAAGTATCACACACGCAGACACTGAATCTCAGAAAGACTACATGAGAAATGAAAATGAATAGAAAGATTGAATCAAGTACAGAAAATGTTAATGGTAGGATCCAAATCGTGGATTTACTTTAATGCCTATCAGCTTTTTTTTTGAGAAGTTAAGGTATTATTATAATTAAGTAAGGTTAAGAAAATTATAAGTTTTAATATAATAATTATGTCATGAAGTTACAAGATACTGCTGCCTCATAACTTAAATATTTTAAATTATTATTTTCTATGCAATAGATAATGAAATTATAAATGTGAGAGGAATACCTCAGAAAAAATTAAAAAAAATAAAGAAACTTAATTTTATAGAAGTGATTTCTGATATTGTTCCTGGGACTTGAAGAAAAATTAGAAAAGGTAAATGATAAAAATGAAACTTGAATGAGCTAATAATTTTTTTCAGTTTTTCAAGACAGGATTTCTGAGTAACTTTGGAACCTGTCCTGGACTTCACTCTGTAAACCAGGCTGGCCTCAAACTCACAGAGAGTCACCTTTTTCTGCCTCTTGAGTGTTAGGATTAGAGTCAAGTGCCATCACCTCCCAAAATTGAACTAATAATTTTAATGAAAAGATAAAAACTGTTAGCCTGGATTGAAATAAAGTACTGTATGTTATATACAAGAAATACAGTCAGCTATGGGGCTATGAGAAGGGAGAAATAAAAATGTTTAAAAGAGAAACAAAGAAAAAATATTAACCAACACATTGGTAGCATAATTATACTAATATCTTTCTAAGTATATTTAAAGCATAAAGTTGTAGGACCATAAGAACTAGTATAGTGCTCTAATGTGGGTCTCTGTCTCTGTCTCCATTCATCGCCTGATGAAGGTTAATATTCAGGAGGATGCCTATATGTTTTTCTTTGGGTTCACCTTCTTATTTAGCTTCTCTAGGATCACAAATTATAGGCTCAATGTCCTTTATTTATGGCTAGAAACCAAATATGAGAGAGTACATCCCATGTTCCTCTTTTTGGGTCTGGCTTACCTCACTCAGGATTGTGTTTTCTATTTCTGTCCATTTGCATGCAAAAGAGCCTAGGCAGTTTGGATGCTCACCTTATTAGACTTGGATGGAGGTGGGTGATCCTTGGACTTCCCATAGGGCAGGGAACCCTGATTGCTCTTCAGGCTGAGGAGGGAGGGGGACTTAATCAGGGGAGGGAGAGGGAAATGGGAGGTGGTGGCGGGAAGGAAGCAGAAATCTTTAATAAATAAATAAATAAATACATAAATAAAAAGTGGAAATAAAAAAAAGAACTAGAATAGTGTAATAATAAAAAATCCACTAAGAACATAAAACCAACTTTGAATATGTATGATTCAAATAAAATAATGACCAACCAACAAGTATAAGATTTGAAATCTCAACAAAAGTAAGACATACAGAGAAAAACTATAAAAGACACAAAATTAAAGTCTATGTCAGTTTTAGACATACACAAAACCATTTTCTAGTGTAGGGCATATGTTAGACTATAAAATACTTTACCCAGTTGTGATATAGTTATAGTCATTGAGGACTATGTTGTCCACTAATTAAGATAAAAGTAAAGCATCAGTATAAACTGTATATATGTTTAGAAGTTAAATATTTTATTTTTAATTAATGTGCCAAACAAAAATTACAATATTAAATATAAAATACTAGAAAACAATAATAAAATATCATACAACAAAATAAAGAATCTTTTATAAAATTTATGCTTTTGTCAAATACATTATGAAAGAAGAAACAAAAGATAATCATAGACAGGTTTTTATGATAGTAAAAAGTAGAATAGAAACACAAATCTAAAGGTACAAAATAAAGCTGGAAAACCACCAGAGTTTGAGTGTTACACTAGATACTCCACTGATGAGAATGTTGCGAAGTGTTTTATTGTGGCATCAGCCATGCAGAAAACCTTCACCATGAGATGTGCTTTTCAAAAAGAGAATTCTGGTGCCTAAATTAGGAATATACTTCCTGAATCACTTGCCTTTTGATCTTATGTCATCTTCAGAATGAATTATTAAGAATGTAAAGTTTTCCTTATGCTAAGATGTGCTTGTGTTACACAGGCTTGCCTTGAACTCACGATCCTCCTGCCTCTGCCTCCCTCAGCAAATTCTAAGGGCATGTGTCACCATAAGTGGCTAGCAACAGTGTTTGCTATTTACATAGAACCTAGCACAATCCCTGAAATAAAGACTAAGAAAATGCTAGCTCATCCTCTTATGAAAACAATTTCAACTATGAGATTTATTTTATCTCTTTTTCAAAATAGTAAGCTATGTACACAAGTATGAGGAACTGTCAGATGAGATAAAAGTTAATGTTTTTTTTTTTTTATCAAGAGAACCTTCCCATGTCTTCAATATGACAGTCATTGGATACCCTGTACCTTGATAGAGTCCTTTGATTATGTTCCTAACACTTTGCCTGTATTTCTCAATAACTGCAAACAACCAAAGGCTGCACACTGAGACAGGGAATGACTACAATAGGACTTTTTGAAGCGAACAAAGCATGCCTTTCACACAGTGTCTTATTCTGGAGAAGCTAAATTGGTGTGGGATCCAATCAGTCTCTTGTTCTCTTACCATATTCCAGATCAGGTCCTGAGAGACTGAGTTCATTTGAGAGCACTGCAAGCTCTTCGTGCCACACAGTGTTCTTGAAAAATCTAGGGAGGGGAGCTATTACAGGCAGGTAGGCCTTGAGCAATGAAAAAAAGTCATGCAAAAAAAGAAATGCTTGTGTTTTATATTCACTAAGTTTTATGTCTTAGAGATGTCCCTGTGTTATCTTGATTTTCAATCAGAATATATATTTCATAGATAGAAATAAAACTATGTTTTAGCAGGCTACTATTTAGTGTTTAATTTTAAGCCTGCTCAAGCTTTTCTTTGGTACATAATTAAAACATGATAATGCTAACTTAGGTTAAAAAGCTAAGCTGAAAGTACTATCAATCCACAGCTTAACATTGGAGAGTAAGTTTTAATTCAACACCGAATTAATCATCTAAGAAGAGATCCCTATTCCAGCCTTGACTTCCTGTTAAAATGCCCATGAAACCTTTAACAGAACTGTGATTGTTTATAATTTGTTATCCGTATAGTTATTTGACTATGCCTCCCTTGGATCTCAAGTATTCCAGGTGCTGAAGAACATACACACTTAATGTGTTATTTCAGTGGCGGCAACGGTAGACCGTAAAAATGACAAAGAACAGCCCAAATTACCTGAGCTTTAGGTAATGTGCTCTGTATTAATAAACCTGCCCCAGCAGTAATATTTTATTCTGAATAGTCCAATAAATGTAGCTAGTGTCATCAACTGGTGAAGTATTGCTAATTCAGAGTTTTGAAACCTCCAGCTAGAGAGCAAATGAAATCCCATTACCATAAAGTATAGAATCAAACATGTTTCCATGGCTGCAACATTGAAACAGTCTAATAAAGCACTGCTTTGCTCATGCCAGTTAACTCCAGGCCAGATGGAAAAGCTGGTACAGATTTCTAGAAATGAGAACCATACATCACCAACAATTTGCACATATAATGTACTCGATTAGAAGGTATTTTACTTATATATAAAGTTAATTGTACCACAAACACACACTATAGACAGTATTCAACCCATATTACTTCTTGTGTATCTTTACTAATATAGATCCAGATAATGAGTGCTGAACTAAGAAGGGTTTATTGCTAGTGCATAAAGAGATTACATTAGTTTTCAGATCATTTCAAGATCATGATTTAAAATAACCAATAAGGGTATGGATTAACAATAAATCAAATATATAAACATATCTTCAGTTCTGAAGCCCAAATTAAGTTACAGAAGGTTATGAAAAAATAATAAAAAATAAAAGAAGAAGAAGAAAACACTTATGGCAGGAGAATGGGAAATGAAATGGCACAGTGGCATTGAAAATCAGGAAAAGATGGGTAGATACTGAGTAAAATATTAGGCATGAGGAAAGATGTCATCACAGGTACCAAATCCTAGAAAGATATCTTTTGTGTTGTCAAATTGTTGATATAGTTATGGAGTTATAACCCAGAGAAACCCCTGAGGTGGAACACTTATAGAGAGCAGGAGGGTTAGTGGCCATTCCTTGCATCTCACATGGATGACTGCACTCCCTACTGAACTAAGATGGGGCAATTCTGGAATTGTTCCATCAGAGGTACTCTGACATGATATCAAATGTGTATGACTACTTTAGGTTGGTGCTATAAAGTATATATCCCCTATGTGCTTTTGTGAGACAGGACTGAATGATGTATTTGACAAAAATGAAAAGAGAATCAAGAAACAGAAGAGTACTACCTGGGTGTTCTTATAGTCTTTTTAGTGTTTTAGATTTCATATTGAGCTCTTTGATGCAGTTATATTTATTTATTTTTAATGTAGGGTTATAGATACGGGTCTAATATCATATTTGTTATTCTCCACGTGAATACCCAGTTTTCCCAGCAATATTTGTTGAAGTTTCTGTGAATTATTCAGTCAATGTCTTTTTTTTGCTGCTGTGCCAAATATAGGATGGGAGCAGTTATAAGCAATCATGTTTGGATCTTCCACTTTATTCCATTTGTCAAGATGTCTGGTTTGATATATATAATGATATATA